>NW_013666966.1:99099-101561 GCF_000517525.1 Limulus polyphemus
ATTTCCATAAACTTCTTTGATATTCTTTGTGGCTACAGAGGCGTTGTTTACCTTCTTGTAATTAAACATCATTACATGCCGAATGTGTGTCTCATCGTGTGTCATCACTATAAGGGATTAGAGTATGCTAAACTTTACACATTATATAGGCTACATTATCGCGACGTTTAGGTGGTTCGTTTAACTATTAAACGTGATATAAGTTTTTTGGGGGTGGTTAATGAAAGTGTTCCAAAACGCGATACTATTTTCGTGATTCCCTATATGTATATATGTTAGGGATGCACAGGTACTCGGCCGGGTATTGAACTTCCCGGTAATACTCTGGGTAATTGAAAATGGCGTTTATGCCTTAATCTTTGTGGCAACTTGCTCGGTACTGAAAGTTACAGTCAATAATTGGTTTAATTAAAAAACAAAACAAAAAAAAACGTGTTCTGAGCAACAAAGACTGATCGGCCGCTGAAAGTCGGGGATTCAGAGAACAATAAGGGTTAATACAGGCAGGCTTGAGAATTGGATTTATGGAGAACAATAGGGGTTAGGGTTTGAAAAGTTGGGTATAGGAATTGAAATTTCATAGTAAAACTTGAATGTTCTGTTGATGATTATTCGGTTAAATGTAATAAACGCCAGTTTTGTCTTTGTTTCTAATTTCTGTGCATGTTATTTTGGGAGGGGGCGAGGGGAGAACCTGGCCCCTGTCGAAGCTTAGTGACAGGTACTCGGACCCGGTATTCGGCCAAATTTTACTACCTGTGCATCCCTAATATATATATATATATGTATGTGTGTGTGTGTGTGGTTGTGTATGTGTGTGTGTGTGTGTGTGAAAGATTTATTTCCTTTTTCACCAGAGGTAAAATTAAAAAAGAGAATCTGTGACCTAAAGGTCGAATGGATTCTTTGATTGCCCATACCTTCTGCTGTGGACTGTAGTTTCGCCTATTCAGCACAGCTTGGGTCAGCAGACCACCTGCCATTAGGCTTCTTATAATGGTGAAATGTACATAATATCTGTAGGGATTTGAGTTCGTTTTACTTCACCATATGCTAACCTAAATTAATTTAGGTATGTGAATAATCTTATAACATCTCGTCGAATTCATTATTCAGTCAACCAACTGTTTAATTATTGTATGTATATATATATGATAAAGATTTATTTTATTTTCCATCAGTTATAGCTTCTGAGGTTTATACCAACCCAATAATATATGCTGTGTTTTGGCGCTGCACGTTAGTTATATTTATAGGTGTGAGAAGAGTTTTTCGATATTTCAGCTTACGGAATAATATAAACGCTACACTAGTGTTTACGTACACACATATATATTGTTGATTCTTACACGAGAATTTTCTACAATTTAAGTGAATAGACGTGAATTTTACAATACAGATTTAACAGTATAAGTTATGTACATTTCTATATATAAATTTAACTTAAACCAACACTGATATTCTAATAAATATAGAATAGTAGATCCGTCACAACCTAAATAAATTTAGGTTACTATATTTAAGTAAAACGGACTTAAATTTAACCCCATTGAGTTTCATAATGTTCAGCGTCTAATTAATATATTGTTTGTGTATTGCCTTTAGTAGGTCAAAAATGTCATATCAGTTTTAACATTCAGAATCGTATTGTTGATATTACTGTTTCAGACAATCTCATAAATTACTGTGAAGAGAATGCTACAGCTATTTTAGCCCCTCGCAATCCCAAAACAAACTGTCTGCAATACTGTATACAGGGGTGGTGACAGGATCTGCTCGATAGAGGGGCTAAGCCTGACAAACGGTTGGCCCATGGTTAATTGAGTGTGGGCATGTAAACTATACGTACACTGATCAGCTGTATTTTTGTAGTATGTACGATGTTTTGTAGACTTGTCTGCGGACTTACATCGCTGGAAACCGGGTTTCGATACCCGTGGTGGGCAGAGCACAGATAGCCATTGTGTAGCTTTGTGCATAATTAAAAACAAACAAACTATTCTCCGAGTTCTTTCTTTTGAGAAATGGCGGCAATAAAAACAGTAAACAGCATCCACCGATTGTGAGTATTCTAACTATTGATATCTCTCTCAAAAAAAAGAAAAAAAAAAGGGGACGGATTGAAAGCCCTGTACTGCTTACCGACTACATACGTGACTGTACTGGATGATTATCTTTATTGGGCGATATTTCATCTGGGCGAACTTCTTCTTTTAATGTAGATGACTTTTTTGTTAGCCATTTTCATTTTGATGACTCAAACGCTTTCCTGAAAAAATAACCATGTTCTAAGCTTAACAACATGAGGAAACTCAAATTTTTGTTCATTTCTAAAATATGGTTAGGGTAGGTTACATTAGGTTATCTATAAACAGTCAATTTAAGAAGTATGAAACAATTTTGAAAAGTAAAAAAAAAAATGGAGTTTGACCTCTTTGTTAAGTTTACTTTGAGTGCAGTAT
>NW_013666966.1:102189-103741 GCF_000517525.1 Limulus polyphemus
GGGGATTCGAACCCGCGACCCTCAGATTGCGAGTCGAGCGTCCTAACCACCTGGCCATGCCGGGCCTATTGTGTCTGTTTTGCCGTTTTGAAAATACAAAGATTTAAAGTTCTTTGCTTAAATTCACGAACTAATCAGGTGATGAAAAAAAACTGACATATGCTTGTTAATTATATTGAGATATTTAGGTATTTAAGCACGCTTGCTAACTCGTGACTGCGATTTAAGTGTTATAATTTTTTCTTGTTACCTTAATGAAACGTACAATGCACATGGATATATTTTTTATTCATGCTTTGTTACTTAACTGTTAATTAATCTAGAAAAATGTTTGACAAGACGAGAATGTGCACTGGTTTTATATTTTACATATAAAAGGTTAACATGTCGCTCTCGTTTATTTACAATTATGCTTCATGGATAAATATTATAACTTTCATCATAACTGTAAACATTTACTGATATGTTTATAATATTTTCAAATTTTGGAATATCATTTATAGCAACTGGGGAATCAATTTCTCTGAGTGCTTCTTTAATATCTTCCAATTGTTCCGGCTTGTTATAATTACTAACTCTTTCTGAATTAGATCTACTGGGTGTATTGTTTGTTTGTTTGTTTGAAGTTAAGCACAAAAGCTCTGCCCACCACGGTATCGAAACCCGGTTTCTAGCGTTGTAGGTCCGCAGACATACCACTGTGCCATTGGGGGCTTACTGGATGTAAATATGCTGATATACAATATATGAAACGTCCTTGATCTTCATTTTTAATATTTATCATAACTTTTTATTTTTTATCTTTTTAGGTAATTCAATTTATGATGAACCTCTTAATGGATTATATTTATTGATTCGAAGTTATGTACTGATTATGCTTTCTAAGATCCATCCAGATCCTCTCACTTCAAACTCAGTCATTTCTGTTAACATTTTTTAGCAACTTCTCTATAACGATCTTTCAAATCAGTCGCCCCCTAGAATTATTTCATTTTTAGTTTTGAATGAAAACTCTTCTGTTTCTCCTTCCCTTTCATAAATATAAAGTCAATTCTAAACTCGTTTTTCGTCTTAACTCATCAATTTTAGGGAGAACAATATTTTCAATATTAAACAAAAATCATGAATATAATTATTAACATTGTTTAACAAATAAGTTTTCAGTTGTCCTTCATAAGCTGTTACTATTTCCTGAATAACTTCATTTTTATGTAATGTAAACTTTTGTTCTGTACTTTCAACATGAGCTTTCTTATAAGTTGGTTTAATATTTTCTGCACATAAAACATTTTATTTGTTTCTGCCTAGGTTTCATCGGTTCATCAATTAAATCTTCATGAAACTTTTATTTCTGGCAAATATTTATTTTTGAATTTTATTGATAAGAAACTATATTAAATCATTTTTTCCAAGTTTAGAATATCCACGATATCCTTTTCTTTTAGCAATCTCTTTCAACCATATTGTAGTTTTAGATCGAAGTTTTCTCCGTTTATTTATTAATATAGTTTCATTCTTTTTTATTATGTGCAGAACGTTTTTTTTGTGTTCT
>NW_013666966.1:103891-105438 GCF_000517525.1 Limulus polyphemus
TGAAGTTCCTCGGAAAGAATTTATACCGAAAATTAACAATCAAGCAGATACGCAACAAATTGGTGTCAGAGAGTGGGAAGGAAAAAAGATGGGAACGAGAGGTGGCAAATCAAACTACAACTTAGCAGATTTGATGGCAGCAATACAAGAAGAGTAAAAGTAAGAAGAAGAACGAGAAAATAAACAAGAAGAGAGACAACAACAGTGGCAAGAAAACCTGCAACAGAGGCAGCTCGAACAGCAAAATAAACAAGAGAGGCTACAGCAGTGGTTGGAGGAGAAAGAAAAGAAACAAGAAGAGAGATTACAGCAGTTGTTGGAGGAGGAAGAAAATGAACAAGAAGAAAGACTCCAACAATTGAGAGAAAGCCAGCATACACAAATGGAAAAGATTAGTAAATTTCAAAGTAAATTAAATACATTAAAGAACGATTTACTGTCCTTTACACAGGGAGGGTATATTAACCATGGACCTAATCAGCCCCAGACAACAGGAAGCCCCTTCCAGACCCTACAGCTAAACCCTAATGCAGACATCTTCAGTCCCGTCAGAAGTCACATTCCAGACATGAGTGTCAGCAATAGGGGTGATCTAGTACGAAGGAAGCCACAGAAAGTCGATGGGAAGGCACCATGGGAAGCATATAGAGCACAATTTGAGCTCCTGGCATAAATGAATTGTTGTACAGAGGAGCAGAAAGCTGTGTACTTCGCAACAAGCCTGAAGGGACAACCACTGGAAATACTTGGACAGTTGTCAGCAGACGACAGGCACAACTATATAGCACTGGTAGCTGCTCTAGAACTTAGGTATGGAACTCAAAATCAGTCTGAAGTCTATAGGGCTAGGTTTAGGACAAGAGTCCGTGTTAGAGGGGAGAGCCTGCAAGAGCTGGCGCAGGATTTGCAAAGTATGGCACACAAGGCCTACCCAATTGCACCACCAGATGTCCTCAAGCTGTTGATGAGGGATCAGTTTGTAGGCGCCTTGGACAGTCCACAACTGAAGATACTATGCAGGATGCAATGGCCAAAGCTTTTGAATTCGAATCCTATGTTAAGTCCAGCACAGAAGTACTAAGTCATCAGGATTCAAGGCCAGTAAAGGGCAGCTCTCAGAGAAGTTTGAAGGACTTTGCTGGCACTGTAACAAACCTGGGCACAAGAGAGCTCAATGCCGGCAACTTCAACACAGGGAGGATGCCACGGCAGGAAAGGCTGCTACCCAGAAAGGTTGGTGGAACTGTGGAGAGCAATGACATATGAGGAGCCAGTGTAAGAAGAATACTACTAATACTACTGATGATGACAAAACCTTGTCAAAACGTTGTACATTTGCTGTCTCCAACCATTATTAGTCTCAAAGTGGGTTCCTCGTCATCGGATACTACCAATAAGTCAGCCTCGGGGAAACCGGGAGTGGTTGGTGCTGAGGGACGCCCACCAACACCCATCGTCAAAGTCCCAACAGCTAAGTGTAAAATGGCAAGCACACATAGTGTCTATGTGACAGGAAGCTGGATGGCCTAAAGTGCAACTTTGTCATA
>NW_013666966.1:106438-117377 GCF_000517525.1 Limulus polyphemus
TTCATTATTGATAGATACTTGTATGTTTCCCTCAGTTTCAAAGGATATCTAGCCATTCCTTTCTGAAATGCTTTAGTGTGTGACCGAATGACTGATCGAATAATCATGACTTTTCTAGCATAGATAAAAGTGGTTTGTAGTACAATTTAGAATCCCAATTCATTGTTTAACATAATAAAAATGATTCTTTACTTGGTACAAGCTGGAGTTTTAAACTTGCATCATTTGGGAAGAATTTGTTCTGCAAAAAGATGTCTGAATGTAGACAGCTGATTATATCAACTGTATCAGTCTTTGAATTAATCATTCTCGCCATCATTAAAGTCTAGATCATGAAAACTACCCGCCATGTCCTTTATCCACATAGACGATGTCAAATGACTCCTCTTGGCTTCTCTATTATAACTCGGTAAAGTTTCTACGTATGTCTTATACATATAAAGGTGGTGAGACGAAGGAATGAGCTTGTAATTCAGGTGTACTTCCACTTGAGAAAATAGAGATTAAAGATTTATGTCAGTCTTTATCTAGTTTGACAATCTTTGCATTTACATGAAGATATGATTGTGCTGGATCTAAGTATTCATCTCTCGAACCTGATATAAAAATTCGATGGGTCCTATGTCAACCACTGTTGACAGAGAATAATATTCGGTCCACTGACCCTGCTCAATCATGGTTTGCAATGGAGGGAGAGAAAATAAATGTAATTCAGACTTTGTACAGTAACAGGACTTTTTATGTGGTGGGAGGGTTATAATTATTTGTCAAAAAAGTCTTGAATCGATGTTCTTCGTCTCTTGGCTTTAGCAATTCTTAGCAATTTGTTTGATATCTCGAACAAAATTCTGAGCTCATTGTGTAGCTAGTCATTTTCCAGCAGTTACAAATGATTTTCCTTGTATGACATCTGATCTTAGATTTATGCCAGATTGAACAGTTTGTTTTCGTAAGGCTAATGCCCCATTTTAAGATATAGTATAGCTGAATGAAACAAGTTACTCAGTACATCTCCCAATCCGTGACCCCATTGCCATTGACTACCAGCATAATACGGTAAACCTTTCCCATTTCGTAATCGTAATACACATCATAGATGGCTGGTTTGTGACAGCAAAGTACTCTCATGATGTCAGAGATGACGAAAATGAAGTCTTGTAATGACTTTCCCTTGTTCAAATGAGATGGTCGACCCGTGACATTCTTTATATCAATCCCAATAGTTTTGAAACTTCGCTTAGAAACGATTCTGTAATGAGGATTTGTAAATATTTCAGTAATCAAATCTTCATCCTGAACTTTAACTTGAACGATCCTTGTTAAAAGTACATATGCATCACCAATTATACTAAGTTCCACAATATCTGAGAAAACACAGAGCAAGTAAAATCCGCTATGCATGTTAACAGCATATGAAGCTGTAGTGGGCTCTGTTATCATGTGATTATTATCAAGTAGGAATTATAACACAGGATCAAGTGTTATATAAATTCACACTCACTTTTCGGGTGAACGAATCGTAAATAAATATAGGTTCATTGTTGGGTTTAGGAAATAATTTTTTTACTTGGTTTAAGATTTTAATTAAGGTTCTTTGTAATGACCAGGTCTAATATAATTTGTTATGGTTGCACAGTGAGGGCCAGAAAAGTAGGAAACCATCCTTTATTGTCAGATACGTTATGTCAGCTATGTGGATACTGTAATTTGGCTGAGGCCACTTCCCACGAATCTTCAAGGTTAATAGATCTCAGAAGGCGAGTGGCATAGATTATCAGAGTATTGCTGGCAAAATATTCCTATAACTGTCACTGGGTGACGTCACATACAGCTTATCTATGACAAATAACGAGCGATTGAGTTATGCTTAACATTTTATGATGGAAGAAAATTCAGATCTTTTGAAGAGATCGAAGTATTAAATTTATCAAAATATTTTTTATAGTATTTTACGAAATACTGTTTGTTTTTACCTCTTGCTTGTTCTAATAACATTTCTTCCAGAGTATATAAATCATTGGACGACTTGATAAAACATTTTAGCTCAGATTCGTAAAATGGTACATTTAATTTTTCTCTGAGATAGTCTTGCAATTTATAAACTGGTGGATTTCTCTCTATTTTTTGTGAATCATAAATGCTTTGTCTGTCCATCCAGACATACAGTGTGATTAAATCTTTTCACTACAGATGCTTTTGTTTCATTATGTGTAGCAAAGAAGTGAATGTCTTGTTCCTTCAGATAACATTGAAACAGACGATTAGTAAATTCTGTTTCACTGTCAGTTTGAAGATTACAGGATTTTCGACCCTGTTTTTAAATCTGCTTCAAAGCTTTTACGAGTACTTCACCTTTTTTATCTTTGAGAGGAACAACCCATACATTTCAGACATACTTAAACTGTTTGTTATATTGACTTAGGTTAGCCTGCCATTGTTCACAAATCCCTAAATGATTACTCAATTTCTCGAAAATTTATATCTTACTGGTTTCTGTAGAGTGTATGTATCCTGACGACTTAACCAGTCTATCAGCTGTTTTAGAGCGATGGATTTATCTAGTGGTTTCACAGATCTAAATAAAGGCAGTAATCCATAATAGCCAGTAGAATGTGTAGGCTTATAATAGATAGATTGTAGAATGTTATTAGACACTATTTACTACGCCTATACCATTTACTTTTATTTAGTTTACCACCAACTTTGTCTCTAACAGTAGTAATAATTCGATCTTTACAATAGGCAATGTTGATTCTTAGACGGCTCAAAATATTACTAAGCTTAATTAAAAAGTTGACAATAGCCATTAATGACAGTCAATAAACAAATAATCCAATGGTACTTTATTAAAATGAGCCCATTTAGAAACAAAACGTTTGGGTCTCGTAACATGTGCATCATGCTTCATATACCTGAACTAACAACTTTCAAAAGATACTTCAGGGAGAGTGAAGATGATGACACTTAAGTTTGGTATAATTGCTGCACAGAAGTGTTTGCGGTTAGAAACCCAATAAATGGTATTTTGTGTCCAGTTACTTATTATTTGCCTGCTTATTTTTGTTAACTGAAAAATATAGTTTTCTGTTTCTACAAAAAATGGTTTAAAAGAAGGCTCATTGTAAATTCCATTTGGATTCTTGTTATTTTTACCCAGTGATTTCTGGAGTTGAACAAATCAAATAATCTAGCAAATGTTCTTAAAGTTAGATAAGTTCAAATTTTACAACATCTGTCATACTTAAAATAAATGTTTGTGCTAAAAAGTAAACTTTAATGTTTTGCTTTTGTCACTGAATGTGCATTGATCCTAATTTATTTCCAAGATGTAAATTTTTGTTGTTCTTGTGACACACTGGTACCCAGTTCTTTCAACATAGAAAGTGGCAACTTAGACCATCACAAACAAGTGCCAAGGTTCTAATCCAAACATCTGTCAGTTTTTGTAGGCATGTTCTCACCAAGTTTGCGTGTTCTTGTTCTGTCATGCCATTAATAATGCAATGGCCAACAGGCACCTTTCGGTTGTTGTTTAGAGAAACAACCATACGCACTAATATATCGCTACCAAGAAGAGATCTATCATCTTCTGTATCTGCACCAACATCAATATAGTTAAGAAATTTCTTTCCATCTCACTGCACAAGTTATATAATGACCATTTCATTTATTATCAAAGCAAAAATAATTTTGTCGGTTCTTTCTTTTCCATTTTTTGGCCACTTATTGTAATGTATTTAATGCTTGTTGTGTAAAGCCTGATGCACATTAATGCTTTGATACCACTTTCGTTTAACAGATGAATGTGGTAGGGTAACATTGAAATTATGTTTTAAAAACATTTAGGCTTTGGTGGAGTAAAACTGCAGTGTCAAGGCGAAAGATCGCAAAAGTGTAGGATATGCTTTGCGAGCCTTTTTTTTTTACTCTGTTAAGCAATCAAATTTTAGATATTTCTAAATGGATATCAAAAAAGTTGCTGTTCAGCATATCAAAACCATTTTATATTTTAAACGCCCTGTTCTTTTGTTGTCATAACTTTAATTTTTCCTATCTGTGCAAATGATCCACTGCTTTTTCAATTTTTTTCATTTTTATGGTTGCAGAACTATCACTGACATGATAGCGATGAGCTAGAAATGCATGATCTTTAGCATTGTGTTGTATTTGAAGTAACTGGATCTGGAGCAACATTGTCAGATGAGTTTGAATTGATGTACTTTGGTAATTATGTCCTCTTTATGGAAAATTGAAATAAATCATACCATATAATTGAATCGATAACTAACTAAAGCCATTTATATTTCTTCCCTTTTTTTAATAAATGATTCATTACGGACAAGCTGCTTTATTGCCTGACTATTGTAATGATTATGATATTTCTTATTTACTTCTAAAGAAATGTTTTAGTGTTACTAAATAGGCAGTTATAGTCTGTCTATATAGACAGAAATAGCAAAGAGCACCATTGTTTTGGCTTAAATATAGAAAAAAATATTAAAATATCATAACACCTTAGTAAATTTCAAATATATTCTCACTGATGTTATGTTCTTTATGAGATACAGAATAGATTACTACGAGCATTTAGTTTCAGATATACTAACAGTTCTGTTCATTAGTTTCTGCTCGGCATGGCCAGGTGGTAAGGGTGCTCTACTCGCAATCTGCGGGTCGCGGGTTCGAATCCCCGTCCCACCAAACATGCTCGCCCTTTCGTTTACCAAGAGTAGCCAAAGAGTTTGCGGTGGGTGGTGATGACAAGCTCCCTTTCCTCTAGTCTTACACTGCTAAATTAGGGACGGCTAGCGCAGATAGCCCTCGTGTAGCTTTGCGCGAAATTCAAAACAAACAAACAAACATTAGTTTCTTGACTATAGACTTATGTGTGATATCAGTTTGTTTCATATGCTTATTTAGTTGTATATGATACACTTTATCTAGCAAAAGTCTTTAACAGATAAAAACTTTATGTAATAACGAATTCAAACAAAGGTAAATAGTTTAACATCAACAGTTATTTTCTCAGAATAACTACTTAATCTAATTTTCAAAAATCTAAATAAATATTTGAATAATTAGAACAGCATTCTCGTAAGTCATAATGATAATATATCTTTTGTGTGTTATCAGAAAATGAAATTACATTGGGAAAAGCATTATCTCTCAGACGAATATTTTGACTTGTCTTATCAAAACATTCTTCTTTAAAATGTTCACAGCACAACCTGGAAGCTTTCTTTTTTGTTCTACTTGTCTCTCCGAATTGTTACAATATATGTTTTCGACTGTTGGGGTTCAATGGAAAGCTGTAAGAAATTTAAAAATGCAATAAATCAGTTGAGTAGACCACTCCCATATGTAATAAAACTAAAAGAAAAATTCGAGCTTAAAAGCGAATGTTACATGGTCTCAAAATTCAAAGTTTGTATCCATTGAGTAACGTTACTGCTATGAGCCTCAAGTATCTAATAATGTAATAATATTTGTATAGTGACAAATCAATTCATATTAACTTGTTTACAGAAAATGACACAAGATCAGCTCTTGATCTATTTTTAAAATCCCACGTAACACACATTGGCATTTTTACAATAGATAAAAACTACAACACGAAAATGCAACACTACCTTTTAGCAACTTTAAGTACAACAATGAACGAACAAGATGACCACTTTATATCTTTCGTTGACTTCATGTGAAAGGTCCAATGTTCAACCAGTTCCATATAGAGATCAGTCTAGTAGACTATTACAGGAAAATTGAATAGTATAAAGGTAAATTATATGTCCTTCATAACTGCTATCCAGAAGTATGCATTGCACTAGTGGTAAATCAAATGGTGAAATTTGAAAGAAGATGGCATATTGTATTTTGTTTGCTCTGTAAAATATGATGGAGTTTTAACTCCATCAAAAGCATTCACTTTTAACTTTAAATTATACGTACGTGGAATTACAAAATCGATATAATTATTGATGTTTCAACTTTAGTTTAGCGTTTATGACACTTAGACAATTAACAGGTCTCATTTAATACACTAGTATTAAATCTACATTACTACAGTTGAAACTCAAGCGGATGTTATAATATTTATTCAGAGTGGGACATTTTAAGTTATTGTTTTAGTTATGGTATGAAGTTTTGTCTTTCTCACAATATGATAAATAATTTTATGCTTGGTACGAATTCATTTTATGTGCTTTGTACATTTAATCACGTATGTTTTGTTATTAAAATTCCTTTGAGTATATATTTGTTTAAGTTCTCTGACTAGTCTCAAAAGCTTACATAACGTATATTGTTGGTTGACAAAAATGAATGTCACACCGACAAACTTCGAATAATCAACCTTATGTTTGTATGTTTTGATATTTCATAAAAACGTGTTTTCTAGTACTTTATCGGAGTAAATAAGATATGTTACCTCTAAATCACTGTTCACGTGAGATCAAACATAATTATTATACTCTTCGTTCATTGCTGTATTCATAACTGCAACAGTACAGTTTTGTTACTTAAGTGAATGATGTATACAATATTTATTCTGTATTATAAAATTTCTAATTCTGATGTTCAGGCTGAATTTAAAAATAATTATTTAGTTCCTAGGATATTTTCTAGTGATTCAGTTAAAGGATATGTGGATCATCTCCAGTAAAACAGATATTTATTTTTATTTCAAGAAATTTAAAGCATAAAACAGTAATGTATTATATTCCCGGAAATATTAATAAATTCAAATATAGAAACGAGGTCTATAAGCAAACTTGTTCTCAAACTTGTGTTGTGATCAAGAGGATACATAAATACTGATTTACTTATGTGTTTAAAATACTATCATTGATTGAATAAAATACTGTTTTTACTTCAAATAAAGGAATTGTGGCTTATCTTTTAATTAATTAAGAATCTAGAATTCCTGACAAGTGTGGCATTTATCAAAACTAGTCATTGAGGCTATGCAGCAGCAAACAAGCTACACTCGCTCCTTTCTTTATTAGAAATAGCGTGTAATACCTTTCCATTGTTGCTAGCAGCAATTATCTTTTAGAAATGTACGACAAGCTCACACGATTTACTCTCAGACGTGCATTGCACTATAATTTACTGTCAGTTTCTTATAGTTATTAACCAACTGACTGTATACATTGATTCGCGTGAACAATTTAAGTAACAAAACTGTACTGTTGCAGTTATGAATACAGCAATGAACGAAGAGTATAATAATTATGTTTGATCTCACGTGAACATTAGATGAAAATAACGTTTATACGCTGGTCCAAAAAGGGTCTTATAATATCATAAGCATAATGTGGTCTCATTCCAATCAACTTAAGTAAAATTCATATATGTGTCCTGGATAAAGCATCCAGAAAAAACATTTAATTCATAAACCAGACCGGGTCGAAAATATTAGATAGCTTAAACTTAATTCTTATCTCATCAAAATAAAGAATTTCACTACTACTGACTTACATGTGTAATATACGAATTGCTTGCTGCCACGTATTTAGATAAACAACCCTTTCTGTGCCCAGTTCACTTTTAGATACGTAATAAAGAACAAAAAGACAAAGGTTTTAATATCTAATGTCTTATGTGAAGCTTAAAATTGATAATCTGTGAAAAGTTTGAAGAGGGGATATCCTTTCTTTATATTGGTACGAAATTCCAAACTCCCATGACCGTGTTCTAGAAGAGGATTTACATGTACTCATGACTGGAAAAAAGTTAAATAAACTGTAACAAATTTGTTTTAATTTATTTCAATATCGACGTTGTTTAGATTGAGTTTATATTTAAAAACATGCATAGCTTGTAGTGTTAGATATGTATTGCGCAACTCCCGCCTATTCTCCAAAGTTGTAGAAGATTCTCGAGAGTAAGAATAAACAATATATCTATATACGTAAACGCTTTAACCAGTATTGTTACGTAAGACTGAATTTTCTAGAAAACTTTCCCACTCCTATAAATAGAATCAACGCGACGCTCCAGAGAGAGTGTCTATTATTAGTTCGCTATATATCGGTGCGATATAAAACTTCGAAAGCTATAACTGTGGTTGTTATAACGCTTATCAATCGGAAAACTTAAGATATTTGACCGGGAACATTCATAAATGTCGAACGTTACAAACTTCAGTGGATTCTCATCGGATATTAGTAATTTTACGAAGACATATAAATTCATCGTGGAAAAGATAGTGTGTGTGGTCAAGGACAAAGCTAGCTAGCTTCCCAGGGGATCGTATCTACACCAACTCGTAATTAATTCACTCATCGTGAGCCCTTGATAAGATATCAAGGAAGTTCCAAACTAGAAAGAAGACTTTATATTGCTTGTAAGTTTGTGAAACTTTTGTAAATAAATCTTTGTTTGTAATAACTATTTGTAATAATTGTTATTGTAAATTGTACTGTTGTGTGTATATTAAAACGTATTTGTGTTAAAAACGAAAGCGGTGTGTATCAATATTGTTGGCAAATATCGTAAATTGATTAAAATATTGACATTTATTTAAATACTAAATCCAAAGTACAAGTTAACTACTAAATTTAAATTATTTAACTCGGCTTCGGAGTATTCGAAATTCTAATACGTAATAAAACATATCTTCAGCCTAACAAGTAGCTGGGAATGCAAGTAGCTTTTTAATGTGCTAAGAAACGTTTCAGAAGAGTCTTACATACATGACGTATACAAATAATAGGGAATTTCCAGATAATCCATTATGTACTGGATAAACCAGATGAAACCAAATTTCTATGTTTTAAGGAATAAGAAACTCGTAGGGACAGTGCATAAAAACTAGAGTTAAGAATCAAGTTAGCTAGATACATTTAACTCTATACCAGGTAACTGAAAGAAGGAATAAAATTTGATTCATCAATAAGTTAATTTTTGTATAATTTTTTGAATTGAGTATGAAAAGTAGCACGTTACTCAAAACTAGATTGTTGAGCACAAAATGCTTGACTGTAAATCCTCCGATTTGAATGTGAGTTCTTGGTCTAATACTTTTGTATTCAATGTATCGTTAAGTGAACTTCTTCTAGTTGATAGATTTATAGCTTGGGGTGCAACGTGTTGTTTTAAAATAAATTCGTTACACGTCTGTTACATAGGGTTACAAACATTTCAATGCTAGCTGAAACTAAAAAAGCGTGTATAAGTTTACTACAGACAGATTTTATATTCCTTATCATAAGATGTACTTTATATTAACATGGATTTTAGATTGTGAAACGTCTTTCGTGGATCCATTCAAATGTATCTCAAGATCCAATAACGATAAACCAAGAGCCTTTTTTTTTAGAATATTGCATAGTTTCCACTCCCACCCCCTCTTCAGTACTATATTTTTGTAACAGTTTTTAAAAAATTTGGTGATTATATAGCGTTGATGATAAGGCACACACACACACACAAATATATATATATATATATTACTGCACTCGTGTCATTTTACTCATTTATACAACTCCTGAATAATTTTTATTTTCAACCAAGATTTACGCTGAATATATTTATTGTATAGAAAGAACTCTTAAGATTCCCCGAAAAACTCAACTTGGACCTTTTCTATCAATTTAAGGCTTACCATGTTTATTGTAATAAATGGTCCAGACTGCAACCAAGTTGTATTGCATTCACAAAGTTTCTTTAGCTTTGCATATACACATAAGTATTAAATTTGTAATATTTTCCTTACTCGTAAGGTACTAATTAAAATATGAAAAGGTGAAAGTTGTTGTTTGTATTGTACTTGTGTACTAGGGTGAGTAAGACTGTGGAAAAGAGAAAACTTGATATTTGTGTCATTTCACAGATAAAAACTATTTAAGTCTCGCCATCTTCCTGTTAGGAAGTGCCCATGGTTTTAATTTTCCTTTTTTTTTTTTCTTTATTACCATACAAAAGTTGCAAGAATATTTTCAGTGCTCGAATCTGTTGATAAGCGTTGCGGTAAATAATTCCAAAGCCAAGGTTGTTGTATTCGTATCTTTTGCTCACAACATTCAATGTACGTCTGTGGAAATGGTGTCAACGTATAACACCACTGTGTTACGGAGAAAGGGATGAGCTCATTTAAGAATTAAAACTATCCATTGTACATGATAGGAGGTTGTTGGAAGATCGTCGGATACAGAAACGCATGCGCTTGTATATTGTGCTTTATATTTTAACAACACTCCACTAGATCTGACTTGCTACATATAAAATTTACTGTTTATTGATAAATATCGTTAAAAGTCTTAATATTCAGATCAATAACCCCAAACTTTATCCTCTCACAAAAAACTAAATATTTTTCCTAATTCTATTTCAGGCAACTGCAAAGTGCTTATTTAACGAGAAAGGAAATGTAGAGTTAAATGAAAACCAACAGTACCATTATGAACTCAGAGTAGCACTCCATATGTTTTATCGGTTGTGTTTCGACACAAAATACGCGAATCTATCTTGCAAAAACAGATCCCATTCAAACGTGTGAAGAGCTGTAAGGTTTTATTTAACTATTCATGCACGTTTAAGTCAGAAAGTCATGGGAAGAAAACCTAATCACTTTTAATAAGAAGTTAGGGTTAGCTTTTGGTAAATAGCTTATCCAAATGTCAAATCATTTTTTTTGTTATTACTTTTTGTCTATCTATGAGATTCTATAAAAATAGAAAATACAGTTTTCTTAGTAATAAAGGGAACTTTTACGGATGTTAAGTGAAGAAAATATTACCAATCCCGTCTTTGCACGAAAAGAAAAAAATCCTCACAAAGTTAAAAAGAGTTTAAATACATAAATATATATATATATATATATATATATATATATAAGCCAATAAAATAAATCAAATACTGTAAAGTGCATCAATTTTTATAGGCGACAAAATCATAATTATATAACAATGGTGAAGACTTGTATAAAAACCCAAAC
>NW_013666966.1:118357-132915 GCF_000517525.1 Limulus polyphemus
AGCAGGATCTGAATTCTAAATGGGACATGCCACTGGAGGGAAAAATATATATAGAAAACATAATTTACCCAGTCACAGTTGCACCAAAGTTTGAAGGATGGCAACAGGTAGAATGTGGTACCCCAATGAGTTAGAAACAGCTACCCAATGAAAATAATTGGAGATGAAGGTATGAGGAGGTAAAGTGCATCAATTTTTATAGGCGACAAAATCATAATTATATAACAATGGTGAAGACTTGTATAAAAACCCAAACCAAGATATTTAGTGCAAGTCCAAAAGAAGCCATTGCTCATAGCGAATTTCAACTATATAAGTTTTATAAGGGACAATTTAAATAAAATAATTAAAAATCATACCATTTGTCAACAAAGTACAAAAGTTGTAATTTTAAAGGAAAATGCCTGCAGTCATAGCACTCAAAAGAGTTAGGATTATTAGGTCTACCAGGCATAATCCAGAAAAAGCAAATGAATAACGAGATGGCTGTTAGGGAAAATCAGTTAGGGTTTAGGTGTTGGGTGCTTTAACCGACATTTACAGTTTGCAGTAGTCACCCCTAAAATGTTTAAGATTTGAAAATGAACACCATAGTAGAAATTTTGTTGTAAAGAACCAACTTTAATTTTTTAATTTTGGTTTTACGCTGAATTATTACTTAACTATTTAAATAAGCTTTTGTATTTGTTGCTACTTCGTAACAATTGTCTACTGGGTGGAGGTTTGGTGTCTAACACGGGTAAAAATTAAGGCTGGTTCTTTTTTTTAGGTTATTGAATAACTACTATTATAAATCGTCGACATCGTACACTGCAATTTTATAGTGAGACTTTAGTTTTATTAACAAATTGTGTTACTACAATACACAGTGCTTCTTCTGTTTTTCGTTGCGCTTCTGCAAAACAATTTAGTTTAAAAAGTACATTTAGTAACGTGCAGTACCAATGAATTATACAACATTCGTATATGTAAAAAGTGTCGTGATAAGCTTTTGCATAATTTATATTATAATGTTTAATTTGTGCCGCTATATATAGTTTTTTCATTATATGTACATTCATAAATGTTAACGTTATATATATTGTCTCATGCGCTTGATAGAAATATATAATATGTACCATCATATTTTCATGTATACATCTTGTGTCATATGTATAGTATATCAACCTGTGTTTGTATGTGCATATTTCTGTCATATATATAGTTATATATATTTCATCTTATATTCACACACGAATGTTTTATTTTCCTCGCTAACACCTATCTCTAATGAACACTTTTAGGATTTGATAAAATGCTAAAAACAATTTCGTAATTCTAGGAAAGTCTCTTTCTGTGTTTGAATCCATTGTCTAAGTAACTGTTGTTTTCTATACTTTCTATTGACTCAAATGCACTTGTCACGCTCACATCATATAGCACCACGGGTTCTATTTCTTTTTAAGTTCGTGTGTTAGAAACGTGTATACGTATTGGTAACGTTATAATATGAATGTTTTTGTAGACGATATGTTGTCTGTAAAACTACGTAATTTTTAATCACCTAATTACCCTGTTATTTAGAGCTAAGATTGTTCAATGATTTTATTTATTAAAATATATATAATAGCAAACAAAGTAAATGAGCTACCTTGATTTTTCTCTTTGAATAAATTATAATATTCGAGTACTGAGTAATTACAAAATTGAGCATGTGTCGTCTGCTTAAATCTAATTAATATACTCTTCTATGCCTTCATAATTTGAATATTAATGTATGCAGATAGGATAACATTAGCAATGTTCCTTTTTAATCAATTTCGCTTTTCTCTTGAATATTTCTTCAGAATGAAATTACTCATAGTAATGTCTCAAAAAAAGAAATAGTATAATTTTTTCTCTGTTTCCAACTGTTTTTTGTACTAGTAGCGAACATATTATGAAGGCTAGACCTTATCACTGAAGCTTTTTTTAGTGTATTATAAAATTCATATCAATAACCAGTATAGCGTTTGGTAGATCTTACACGAGAAATACTTTTTCAAAGACCGGATGAGACTGATATTTAAATCCCTGCTTCGTTTCTTAAATAAAATCTCTATTTTGGATTTTCTGTATATTTCAATACTGTATTCAAGTTGCTTAAGCATGCAATAATAAAGGATACATTACAACAAGAAAACCAACCCTTTCGGTGTGTGAAAAAGTTTCCTTTCATACACTTTGTATCACAATCATCTAGCTCAACTGGACTGTAGATTTTATAATTAGAAAACAATTAACCTAATGATGTAAAGTATAAAAAAATACCTTTTCAATATATCATTAGAGTTTTGTATAGGTGAATCATTTACAAATTTCTGTATATTAATCTCCTCGTGCATCACATATTCTTAGTTCTTTTATAATAATGAGTATTTATAAATTTATATTCAACAATAACATAAAACTTATCCAACTATATAAAAGAAACAATAATTAACGAGGCATTGTATTTTAATTTTTTTCAGTCAAGTGAATTGATTGTCATAAGATTCTTGTACAGAATAAAATACTTAAAAACAATTTACATAAATGTGCGTATCCTTCTTGAAATATGGCATTTGATTAATCATCTCTGAAAATAAAATATATGTAGTTTACTATAGTTCATTAAGTCTACACTTTTATGTTTATTTCGATTTCATATATATATAATGACAATAATATATATAGTAATAAACTTCTCTCAATTTTCTTCGACTTTAAAAAAGAACTGTTTTTTGTTTTCAAGTAAAGTGCTTTGTTATTGAGGGTTGTGTAACTATTATGTAATATGTAAAAGACCATTGCTATGGGTCATATTTCCAATAAGTGGCACCAGAGGGCGTGTTGCTAGAGGAGGAATAGGATGTTGAGGTCATCAGTGCAGATAGTTCGCGAGCGAACCACCAGAGGGTGATGTAGGTTCAACAGATATTTTTGACATATTCTAAAAGTAAAACTATTATTTGTATTTGTTTAGCATAACAATAAAAGAGAACTTGACACAGTTTTACACAATAAAGCTTTTGCAATCTAATCTACATAAAAAGACATATCTATTAAGGATGTATTTTACATGAACATGTTTTGCAACAAAATCTTGAATAAACATATCATTAATATTTTTGTGGGGTACAGATTTAAGTAACACTTTTCGTTCCGACACATTGTTCACAATTATAATAAGCATCATATATACAATATTGTCCACACACACAGATGAATATGGTCCTTTCAGTACTTTTTGTTCTAAGTCCACATTCGACAATTCTTCTTGGTGAATTTTCTTATGTTGGCACAGTGTGTCTGCGGATTGACGATGTACAGTGGTTTTTCTGCATAGTCAGGTAGTTGATCATTGTCAAACACACCTCCAAA
The DNA here is from genome assembly GCF_000517525.1 of Limulus polyphemus. Lineage (NCBI taxonomy): Eukaryota > Metazoa > Arthropoda > Merostomata > Xiphosura > Limulidae > Limulus > Limulus polyphemus. The sequence goes on from NW_013666966.1 coordinate 121,739, forward strand.
CTTCTTTCGCGTACACAAATCTTGCGAGAGTATCGAATAAACTTCTAATGTGTTCATAGCTTTTTAGATATCTGTTTGATGTTTTTAGACTGATCAGTTTCTAGAACTGACTAAAATTCTGCATATGGTAGAACAATTATAGTGTTGGGTAAGGCACTACCGAAACGTATTTCAATTCGTAAATTTCCCTGTTTCACCAAGTTAAAATGCGAATCTCCAGCAGATAGATCCCGTGTAAGATCAAAGGCAAAGAGTGTATATTCTCCTGAGTATTCGTCATATCCTATAACAATTCCTTGATCTTGAATCTGTCTTCCCATGGCACTAAATAATGTTTCATATAGCTTCATGCATACAGTTCAGCATCAAAATCGGATTGTAAAGATCGAGCAGAAGTCTATTTTCCATCCACATTGATTGCCACAAAATTGATACTGTAATGTTTGAAATTGTACGGAAATTTTTTCCAAGAACCAATAAATGCGTCGTTTTCAATACATCCTATAACAAACGTGTAGGTACTTGACCTGAAAATGCATTATTGATAGATACTTGTATGTTTCCCTCAGTTTCAAAGGATATCTAACCATTCCTTTCTGAAGTGCTTTAGTGTGTGACCGAATGACTGATCGAATAATCATGACTTTTCTAGCATAGATAAAAGTGGTTTGTAGTACAATTTAGAATCCCAATTCATTGTTTAACATAATAAAAATGATTCTTTACTTGGTACAAGCTGGAGTTTTAAACTTGCATCATTTGGGAAGAACTTGTTTTGCAAAAAGATGTCTGAATGTAGACAGCTGATTATATCAACTGTATCAGTCTTTGAATTAATCATTCTCACCATCATTAAAGTCTAGATCATGAAAACTACCCGCCATGTCCTTTATCCACATAGACGATGTCAAATGACTCCTCTTGGCTTCTCTATTATAACTCGGTAAAGTTTCTACGTATGTCTTATACATATAAAGGTGGTGAGACGAAGGAATGAGCTTGTAATTCAGGTGTACTTCCACTTGAGAAAATATAAATTGAAGATTTATGTCAGTCTTTATCTAGTTTGACAATCTTTGCATTTACATGAAGATATGATTGTGCTGGATCTAAGTATTCATCTCTCGAACCTGATATAAAAATTCGATGGGTCCTATGTCAATCACTGTAGACAGAGGATAATATTCGGTCCACTGACCCTGCTCAATCATGGTTTGCAATGGAGGGAGTGAAAATAAATGTAACTCAGACTTTGTACAGTTGCTGGCGACGGTTAAGCCATTCACGAAGGAAGAAACTAGAGATAAGATTTTGAGGTTTAAGTATACTAGCACCCTAAAATACATTATTGTAGGCTTGTCTATGTAAGTTGTTTCATTCATAGAGCAAAATAATACTCAGTTTATCATACAAATAATATCTTGAAACCCGACAGGCTATAGAACTGCCACTGACTACATAACTTCTCAGTCAATTCAAAATTAAAACCTAAAAGATTTTAAAATTATAAATATTCGGTAACACACAAAATAAGACTTGAAGAGTCTGCAACATATTGCAACATTTTGCAATCTTAAAATAAGAATGTTTGTCGGTTTAAATTTGTTGGTAGTTTGTAAGATCTTGTAAATCTGATAACTTACTTTTTTACAAGGCTGGAGAAGTGTAAGTAACTATCTTAAACCAATGTATCTTTAGAATTTTTTTTATTCATCTGAAAAATGAAAAATATAAGGAATATCAGTGAAAATTTGAAATTAAGCAGTTACTTATTCAAAGTAAATATAATTTCTTTTATAATGTTGAAATAATCTTGTGTTTTAGGAGAAAGGCAACAAAATGAGGAATCTTGTTTGACTCTTTATAATGGACTGTTTAAAGCCGGTTGTTTGCTAAGTGGTGTTAACTTTTTCTTCAGTATGTCTGTCAACTTTATAGCAATTATAACCTGGTTATGATGTTGTTGTTTTTTTAATGTTATTGCCATTGTTGGTTTTATGTAATTATTTTCATTAGTGCAATTTTTTGTAACATAGAGTTCTTGCCTAAAGGTGATATTTCGTTTAATGTGGTGGGTGGGGCAGTTTATGTTATAAAAATATTGTGTTCTGTCAGTTCAGTTTCTTTATAAATCAGTGTGCGAAAGCCATCTTTCAAAAAGACATTGCCACCAAGAAAGTTCATCTACGTATAAAAGTAATTAAAGTTAAACATAATAGCTTTGTAGAAGGAAGTGGCTCAGGATTGGCTGTTCAAATAAAGAACATTCCATGAACGTAGCGTTTTCAAATATGTTGTTTTATGGTGTATCTCTGTAAGAACTGTTTTTCAACACTAATAAGTGAAACAATTTAGAAATTGTCTTAATATACATTATTTATTTATTTTTAGTTCAGAGTTATTCAAGATAAAACAAGCTGGATAGGGTACTTCCTTTTGAGAACTAAATGGATTGGATAAATTTAGAGCGTCTTTCATAATTTTCAGTATTTCGTCATATAAAGTTCCCAAGGGATCTCCTTGGAAGTAGGTGCAGATTGGAAAACAGAAAATCGCGAGCTGTTGCGAATAAATATTCATAGACTGAATTTTCTGAATCAGTTTTCGAGACTAAAAAGGTTTTATTAATATTGCTGGAGAATGAGAGAGTAAACTTTAAGACTATTATTGCATCAGAAAGTACTCTGATTGATATACTAGTAATGCTGTAAAATGGAGAGTAATTTGGTGCTCAACGGTTAGGATAGTTTGGGCAAGTGTATTAAAGTTAGAGTAAGTGTTCATATAGTTTGATATGCTTAATATTAGAAGAAAATGTTATCTTAGTGAATGGTAGAGTATTTCTTCATATTGTGAATTTTTTGGCAGTGGTCAAAGTTGTTATACAAAATGTTTTTTGTTCAGTTCAGGCCTTGCTCTTATTTTGGGAGGAAGACGGGTGGTTTAATCTCAGTTCAATTCATATTTATTCATATGATAAAAACTGAAAATCTCGATAATTTAAACCCAATATTAGTCTCACACTTATGTTTTGCAAACATACAAAATAATATATATTATGTTTTGAAGAATATTCCCAAAAAACATTAGAATATATTAAATGTGGGTAAATAAACTACAATATAAAGTTATTAAACATCTCCTATTAATTAGTTGGTAAGTGCACCTGGATATAATGTTTCTAATACGTGCAAATAGGATTATTTCAAAATAATTTAACATCAATTTTATACCCAGAAACTTTGGTGTAAGTTATCTCTCAAACCTTATTCTGTTAATATAGATTTTTACTTCATTATTGCATACATTTATGTTTTTATGATAAAAAAAGATAGATTTAGACTTTCTAAGACAAACAAACCCTCTTAATAAACTATTGATTAACTTATTTAGTGGCAAATCAACAATTTTAACCAAAGAACTTAAAATCTTATTGTGGGCTATAATAGTGTCATTTGCAAAAAGGATCTGTTTTATGTGAAATAATTAGTCAGATACATTACTAACATATAGCAAAGACAATAGTGGCCTTAGAATAGAGCCTTCTCGTTGTTAATGACTCATTAGAAAATGTATTAGATATATTTTCCTCTACTTAACCCTATTGGGTTTCTGCTGATATTCATGAGAGGACCAATAGAGAAGAGTGAAATAATCACCTTCCAGACTTACGGTATTCTGACGGAAGTTCTTAGCAACTTTCATGAATTCTAAGGAATTTGGTGCCATTCACTAGATAATTGAATGTCTTGTGCTTTAATGGTGATAGGTGTTTCTATTATGAGAGAGAAAAGTACATTTTAAATATATTAAAAGAAAAAAATATTTGCATGGTGATTGTATCTGGTGCGTTTTTCAGTTAGTTTTCAAAGTTTCCTGATAGCTGTTTTCTAGTAGAAGCATGAGCATCTTGATTAGTAAGTTGAGTACTGTTAGAAAGGGAAGTAGGAGTTGTATTGAAAAGTTAGATTAAAAAAATGTTCTGATTAGGTTAAATTAATATGCTGCTTTCATCAGAAATAAATTCACGATAGACTGTAAAGATAATCTTAAGAGGAAGGTCAATGGGAGATAAGGAATTGAATGTGTATGCAACTATGGTGGTTGTAGAATATTGTTGATAGAACGGTGAACATCTTAAAAGAGCGTTAAGAATCAACAGAGCTCTATGCTTCTAATAGACAAGAGTATTGAAAAAAAATGTAGCACTAGTTTGAAAAACTGCATTTATTACCGCGTGTACGTTGATCTAAATGTTCACTAACTTCGTAAGTAGCTAAGATGCTTTTAAGAAAGTTAACATGCTGTTTGATTAATTTTTTCTACTTGTGTTAAACCAATACACTAAAGGTGTTAATTTAGAAGGTTTTAATTAAAATTTATAATATGTATTCTGCAATCTCAAAATTAAACAAATTTGCACATACTTTTCGTTACTTAATAATATCAAGAAATGAGCATCAAGTTCAATTGTAGTAGTTAAGCTTGACCATAAAGATTTCAATTACAAAGACAAAGTTAAGCATAACTTTACCAATAATTTACTTACGTCAGTTGACATGTTTATTTAAACAGACTGTTCGAAATTAAGTAGAACTATTTTGTATAGAAGTAAGGAATTTTAGGTATAGCTATAAGATAAATAAATTTTTAACTATGTTGTCAAAGATAGAGGTTTTTGTGTAATTTGGATAATTCGAATGGCATGAAAAGATAATGGTTAGTGAAAACTAAATATATGAGCGACTATTATGGAGGTTTAATTTATTCCACGTGGTTTCTTGATCTCTTGGTGCAGTTGTGAGCATTTTCTGTATAACTCGATAGCAAGACTAATTTCATATGATTTTCTTCTCTAGAGGAGTTTAGCACAAGCTCTCCTTTCTCCAGTTATGGAGTCATTGCGTCCCTGTTATCGAATCACCGACCATGTTATTATCAGTATTATTTATTATTGTGTATCTTATTATTATTATTATTTATTATAACCAATGTTTATTTATTTATGTCTTTTTTTCGTTGTTCAGAGTAGAGCTACACAATAGGCTATCTGTACTCTGTTTATTGTGGGTATCGAAATCTGACCCTTAGCGTTATAAACTCTCAGCGTTATGATCCCAGGAGGCATACCCAAAGTAAGCACACAAATTTTAATACTATAACTTATACTACTATTATACGCTTGAGAAGTTTGAAACCGGTTTTGGCACAGCCTACCTCCAATAATCTGCGAAAGGTTATTCCAGTAATAATAACCAATTCAATTTGATTTGAATATCATCTTTCCCTTCCACTTTTTAAATGACAAAATAAAATTTCAAATCCAAATTATTCTATTTTCCAATTCACATGTTATGTTGTACATTAAACATATGTTAAATGTTAAGTGAATGAGTTAAGTGACCCTGATGGGTCAGCATCAACTTCCCGGACTTACAATGTTAAAATCCGAGGCTCAATTCCCCGCGATAGATAGAACGCAGAACTGCAGATAGCCCATTGTGTAGCTTGGCGATAACACACCCAACAACAACAACATTAGTTAAATGTTATATGTTCTATAAATATGTTATAATAATCTATAATAATAAAAGGGCGTGTCTGTGTGTGTGTGTGACCGCCATAGCATAAAGACGAAAAAGCTATAAACCTGAAATTTTGCACTCATAGTAAGTGGACCCTGAAGGCTTAATTCTTGGTATTATTACTCATCTACGTGCGTGCGCACATGCGCATGGGCATCTTTTTAATGAAGCAAACTAACGAAAACCACATAGAAAAGAAGTGGTTCCTAATATTATAAATACAAATCACAGACAGACACTCACGTGTTCATGCACACACGTGCGTGTCTGTGTATGTGTTATAGCCGTAGCTCCAAGAGGAAAAACATAGAAACCTAAAATTTTGCACCCATATTAATTGGACCCTGAGGGTTTGCACCTGGGTATTATTACTTACCTACGTGCGCGCATGCGCGTACGCATCTTTTTAATGAAGCAAGCTAGCGAAAATCCTCAGAGAAAAGAAGTGGTTCATTATATTACAAATAGAAATAACAGACAGACATGTACGTGTGTGCATACGCACGTGCGTGTCTTTCTGTCTGTCTGTGACATAGTCATCTAGAATAAATCAATTTTATAACCCGACCGAAGCCGAGTATTTTTTCTAGTATTATAATAAAGAATATGATCTTTGTTATACATTAAATATTTACAAACAGTTTAGTAGGTCTATTTGTTAAAGTAATTATCGCGCAGCTAAGCTAAAAATACAAAATATATTGTAGTATGTATTTGCACTTCTAGGCGTAATGTTTCCACTATAAGCCTGTCTGTATCTACAGTAATAGTAACCCTGGAAACCTAAATATTTGAAATCCGATCTAATCTTGTTAAAAAATGTCTAGATTTACCTATTCCAGGCTTTAATAATAAATATACAAATAAAATGTTTAACCCTATTACCTACTCCAGGATTTAGTAATGATAAAAAAAGATACTTTTGTATTATAATGTCTCTTTTTTTTTTTTTGGTACTTACATTTAGAAACATTCATAAAACTTAATTTAAATTTCTCAACAGAGCGATACATTTAAGTTGATTAAAAATGGTGCTTGGGGGACAAACAGACATTGGACAGAAAAAAAAAATCCTTCTTGGTTTTCTCGAGTGAGTTCGAAGATGGCACATTTCCACGATTGTCGCTTCTGCAGCAGAACGTCGTGAACCAATTCTGCCACATACACAGCTAAAGCACCAGAAATCAATAAGCAGCAAACTGTAGTAACCCAATGTAGACCTGTAAAATGTCGTTATTAGAATGCAGTTATCACATTCGCCGTGTTGTGTTGCCCTTTATAAATAGAGAGGATCTGCGCGTTTTTTACCTTTATGTATATAAGTTTACCAATTCCTTTATTCGTTCTTTTTTTATCTTAAACAATTGGGCCAATCGGAAAAGCTGACTCATCAGCAAAATTGAATATGCCATATGTCGATTTAAGCGCTTTGTTATACAATGCCAGTTTTCTTTTGTAATTAGGGCAATCTTTGGGAACATTTATCTCTGTCACTTTACTCAAACTACGTTATCTATCACGAAGTTCATATAATAACACACGAAAATCTCCTCTGACAATGAAATTCTTTGTATTATAGATAAATTATGTAATACAGTTCAAACGAGACGTATTTCAATTCATTTCAACAAAATCAATTCAGTCAGAACTCTTGTTTAACGTGCTTCTTAATTACAAATACGTAATTAAAACTTGAAATAAAACATTGTTTTTCAAAGAAAGTATAATTTTTTAAAGGCTATGTTTACGTTTTTTCCAATTATACTAGATAAATGTGTAATTCATATTTTGTGTAACCTTTTTGGAAATTATCTTAAACTATAACTTTAGCATTGTCTGCATGAACATTTTACGGTAGAGTTGTATTTTACTCATTGCTTGTAAGTGTGTGGAGAATAGAGAGAGTTAATATTTAATAATAAAGTTACATTAAATTAATTTTTAAGGGTTATTTTTTGTTCACTGTGAGAAATGATTTTCTTTTTTGCGAAATCGGTTGATATGGAAATGCAATGAAAGTGTTATAGTTTCGCGTTGTTAGTTTGTATGTGTGAGAGAATGGACGCTTTTCTGCAAAGCTGTTTGGTGCACAAAATTTGTTTATAGAGTTATGATTTGTTCACTGTTTGTGTCAGAGTGAAATTCTACAATGTTTTTAAATAATTGGTCTGCAGTTTGAATGTTAGTATACCATGTAGATTTCGCACGTGACAATGTATGCGTGTCTATAGATTACGGAAGATATATTAGATCACAGTGAAATATCAATTTTCACTGGGAATCCTGGATTTAAGATGAAGGAAAATACTTTTATAAGGTATTAATGATGGTGAATAATGCAATTATTCCTTTCATGAAGTTCCCACAATAGATATCTGTGTGCATCCTTCGAATTTAAATACATTATGCTTTTAATATTTCCACATATACATTCATGCACTTTGTGCATCACATACACATAGCTTGTCCTTTGTTAGTCGTACCAGCATGATAAAGTATACAAGGAACCCATTTTCTTATTACACAAAGACAGCAGTCTGTACTCAATGTAAAAGCTCACCAATGGCAAGCTCAATTTGTCGTCAGCTGTTCGAGGATGTCAAACTGTAGTTATTGTCGATTTTGTGAGAGGTATAGCTCACTAAAGGTCACAAATTTGGTTCGAATTAATTGTTCAACTTCTGTTGTGTCGTTACAAGTTTTGCCTTTTTGTTTTGTAGAAAAATAACAACTAATAACATAGGAATCGTAATATTAAGCTTGTAATAACTTCTCTAGAATTTATATATATTAGTTTTAACTTTCAGTCAAAGCAAGTTATCTACTTAGAGAGAAATGAAAAAAATCAACCAGACAGTGAGCCCAGCTAATTAAGTATACTTTTCATAATGTTCTTACTTATAAAGAAAATAATTAATTATTTCATCAGTTGAGTACCTTCGCTGTTAACGATATTTTCGTCTGTAATATAGAATAATTCAATGGATTAATATCATTATTCAGTTATTCTGTGTATCTTATAAATATATATACCATACTCACTTATCTTATTTTTACGTGAAAGACACATAACGTGTATTTCATACACAAGCTAGTAAACGTGTGTTTTAATATGTAGTAACACTGTATTATGTGTATGTTGGGATATAAAACTTCCTTGTATAACACTCAGCATCACGATTGTGGTTTTAAGGTAGCATTGATATATTACATTAAAAACCAATGCGATGGATCGAATGAGTTTGAACTCGAATGGCATAAAAGTCAGATCACCATAATTTTGTAATTCTTAAACTTTATTGTAATATGATTTGCAGGAGTTAAATGTAAACTTGACTATCCAATATCATATGATTTTCAGAATGTAATTTATATCTGTCTGTGATTAAGCATGTAAGAAAATAACTTTGGGTCATTAATGACAAGAGTTTTTATTTACAAGAAATCTCATATACTCGTTATCCGGAACCCAAATTGATTTTCATTTTATATTAATGAAGATAACATCCACCCACGGAAAGTTTAATTTCTGAAACTGTTATACTCCTTCCCCTTTGGTATGCTCATTTACAAACTACAGTTTATAGTTTGCACAAGGAACATTTGATATGTTCAGTTAGAAACTGCAGTTTATAGAATGCACAAGGAACATTAGTATAATTCCGTTTTCTTCATAAAGATAAAGAAAATAGAAACTTGTATGTAGTTTAGCACTCATTGGCCTGGGTGGAGATCTATATACACTGGTGTTTTTCATCTATTCCTTGAGCACTTAATCTTCAGCTTTATAAATATGTACAAACAGACGGGACTGTAAACTTCCAATACGAGAGGAAGTTCGCATTTCATTAATCGTTTTAAACAAAAACTAATAAGTTCTTTTCAAGAAGACGCTTTACCCTATATATCTGAGCGAGCTCCATCTTTTCTTATATTAACGAAATAATTTCCATGATAAATTTTCTAGTCACTCCAGAATATTAAATTTTCATGATGGTTAGTATAGGAATAACATAAGTGAACTTTAAATAAAGTCCTCACAACACAATGAAAGTACAAAGTTTATATATTAAAATGAACGACTAAAGCAATGAATATTAAGGAAAGAAAAAAGTAAAGTGATGGAATACTTGACAAGTGGCAGGAGGATATATATAGGTACCTTGAAATACTGCAGAATTGCTTCTTCTGATCTTTGAACCCAATAATCTATCATTCTCTACATGATCGGCGCTTCAATGTAAACACATCACATTAGATTTTAATATTAGCTATATTTAACTATTATAAATAACAACTTTGTATTATTCCTGTTTCGCTTTCACTGTTCAATACTGTCTAAATGTTACCCTTCTTTTAAACTACAATGCCTAATGGCCTGATTGATCTTCAGGGATAACTGCTTATCTCGAGACCTTTTTTTTTATTGCAAAATAGCGTCTCTAAATTCTCATTAATGCTATTTTTATTTTCTTTTAGACTGTTATAAAACAATGAGCACTTACTTTTTATTTGTTAACTAAACAAAAGCATATCTCCTAAACAAACTTACCATACGCTTCTGGAGGGTCACGGGCTCGAATCCCCGTCCCACCAAACATGCTCACTCTTTTAGCCGTGGTGGTATTATAATGTGACCGTCAATTCCACTATTCGTTAGTAAAATAGTAGCCCAAGAGTTGACGGTGGGTGGTAATGACTAGCTGCTTCCCTTTTAGTCTTTCACTGTTAAGTTAGGGACGGCTAGCGTAGATAGCCCTCGTGTAGCTTCGCGCAAAATACAAAATCAACCAAACAAACTAAACATACGCTTCTGTTCGTATTGAACTACGAAGTTCTTCAAGCAGAAATGCTGCAATGTTTAATACCGATTATACTGATAAATATGCTCGTCTGAACATTTAAAACAGACTAATTATATTTTTTATTGTAAGAATTGTTAACACTTAACTCTATATAAATAGAGGTGTATCAGCCTCTACCATTAACAAGAGATGGAAATGATTTCATAGATATTTTTAACCTAGCTATATACACGTATGTGTTCGTAAGTACTTGAGCTTCTAGCGTTAACCACACATGGTAGTGACTTGGTACCAGTTTATAGCTGCATGAACCTCTATCTATAATCAATGTTGGTAGTGACTTGGTGTGAAATTGTGACATAGCTATACACTGAGTGGTCACAAGTAAATAGACACCTAATTTTTCGTCATTTAACTGATTTATGTGAACTTATTTGTGTTCACAGAGCACTATATAAATTAAAATGGTCCACATACTAATTATCTTGTGCTACAACATACCTTGAACTCAAGGTTCTCTCGAATTGTCAGATTTTGTTAGAGGAAGGATAGTTAATCAAGCAGATGGTGGAATAAATCAGCGGCATATTTTGCAGAATTTGGGCATCCCGCTTTCGACAGTCAGCAGAATCATCGTGCAGTTCAGGAAACACGGCAAGGATGCAATTGAGCAGCGTCCGGGTCGTCCTGGGCCATCGGAGAGGACAAAAAGGGCTGTCAAGAGGAGCATCGAAATGAATCCCAGATTAACGAACTGCAGAAGAAGCCAAAGTTGGTGGGATGAGCC
>NW_013666966.1:133915-148621 GCF_000517525.1 Limulus polyphemus
GGTGGTTTCAGCTTGATGGTTTGGGGAGCGTTTTGGGTTGGTGGGAGATCGAGCTTAGTAGAGTGCGTAGGCAACATAAATTTTGCGAAATACGTCGAAATATTGGAGGAAGGACTCTTGCCATTTTATTCCTCGGATTTCGTGGACAAAAACACAACGTTGTTCCAGAAAGATGGAGCACCGTGTCACACTCCTAGAAACACCCAAAAGTGGCAGGAAGAAAATGGTATCCAGAAGTTGCCCTGGCCGAGCCAATCTCCTGACATGAACCCCATCGAAAACCTCTGGGCCATACTCGACCGGCAAGTCAAGAAATAACCAAAAAAACCAACTTCGAAGAGCTATCTACTCCAAGTTTTGAATCAAGAGTAGGCGAAAATCCCACAATCTAAAATTGACGAGATGATTCTCACGATGCCCCAAAGGATCAACGAACTCCACGAAGCGAAAGGAAGATCTACTAGATATTATTTAAATTATGAATATATCAATTCATGTGAATATGACTGAAAATTTTCATTCTTTTCTGAAAAGGTCGTGTCTATTTACTTGTGACCACGCTGTGTATATATATGTGCTTGAGCTTCTATAATCAGTTAGAGATGGTAGTAACTTGGTTATCTAGCTATACATATAAGTAAAGAAAAAACTTTTCAAAAAAGGGAGTAAATATAGGGATCGCTACTATGGATCCTTCAGAAATAATGCAAACAAGATAGTAGGGAAAGCATTTGCAGCATCCATACATATAGCATATGCAAGACTTAAGATATAGCAATATACTTAACTATTCAATAGCAATTGAGTTTAATTTATCTTAATTTTCTCTCTCTTACCACATTTAACTCAAATGTGACTGAATATTTATATATATATATATATATATATATATTGCTATATGTCAATTCTTGACTGTGCTATTATGTTGGGATGATGCAAATACCATCCCTACTATCTTTGTTTTCCTTTTTCTTTAGGATTCATAATAGTCATCCCTATATCTACTTCCTTCTTCAAAAATTTATTTTCATTATTTGTTTGCTTCTTTTCTTTTAGTGCAGTGCTTCAATACACATGGAAGCTGTATTTCTAACCAAGTTATTTAACTATTATTGGTTGGTAATTCCTGTTTCACCCTGTACTTAAACTTTTAAAAGAAAAGAAAAAGATATCTAATTTTACGGGGTAATCGTAACGTCGTTTACAACAGAATTATAATTTTCTTAAATGCTACTAATTATTAATTTTTATAGAAGCGAATAATTCGTTTGAAATTATGTCACCTCAGAGAAGTTGTTTGACACCATTGTTTTGGTTTTGGAGTAACCATGTAATATAAAAAATTAGGAGAAATAAGAAATCAAAACTTTTTGCTATGAAATTTACAGACATCCTCAAAACTTGTGACTTAATCATTACATAGATATTGTTATGAAAGGAAACACTGTGTAGTATTGTAAAGTTCTGATGACCTATTGAGGAGATATTTAAAATAGAATTATAATAAACAATTTCAGCCATCGCTACATAGGCAGTGCTACTATCTGTCTCATATCACTGCTTGAGGCTCTATTTTAACAAGAGATGATAGTTACTTGGTACGAAATTGTAACCTAGCCTAGTTATATATTTACAAACTTGAGCATCTACCAACTGCCATAGATGGTAGTGATTTGATACCGAATTATAATCTAGCTATATCTATATATAGGTTCTTGAGCCTAAAACTTTAACGATAGTAGTGACTTGGTACTAGATTGTGACGTAGCTATACATATCTAGGCCCTCGAGCCACTATCATTAACAAGTGATGGTAATGACTGTCCACCAAATGGTAACCTAGTTCTATACATATGTGTTTGATCTCTTATCACTAACCAGAGATAGTGACTTGGTACCAAAATATAACATACCTATATATATTGGTGCTTGATCCCCTATCATCAAGCAGAGAAGATAAAGACTGTCCACCAAATGGTAACCTAGTTATACATATAAGTGTTTGAACTCTTATCATTAACCAGAGATGTTGACTTGGTACCAAAATATAACCTAGCTATATATTTATATATATGCATATGTGCTCGAGCCTCTATACCTAATCATAGATAATAGTGACCTGGTACTAAATTATGTCCTAGGTATACATACATAGACGCTTCAGACTCTGTCATTAATCAGAGATAGGTGTGACTTGGTAACAAATTGTAACTTAGCTATATATGTATTTATTTATAGGTGCTTGAGCCTCTACCATCTATCAGAAATGATAGTTACTTTGTACCAAATTGTAAGTTAGATATATATATGTAGGTGGTTGAGCCTCTATCATTAACCAGATATGGTAGTTCTTTCGTATCAAATCTTAACCTAGCTATATATATATACATATAGGTGATTCGACCTCTATCATTAATCAGAGATGGTACTGACCTCGTATCGGACTGTAACCTAGCTATGTACATGTAGGTGCTGAGCCTCTATCATTAACCAGATATGGTAGTTCTTTCGTATCAAATCTTAACCTAGCTATATATATATATAGGTGATTCGACCTCTATCATTAATCAGAGATGGTACTGACCTCGTATCGGACTGTAACCTAGCTATGTATATGTAGGTGCTGAGCCTCTATCATTAACTAAATATCGTACTTGTTTGGTACCAAATTACAACCTAGCTATATATACACATGCACGTGTTTGAGCCTCTATCTTTAATCGTAAATGGCCGTGACTTGGTATCAACTTGTGAATTAGCTATATATATATATATATATATGTATATAGATGCTTGATATTCTATCCCTAATCATAGATGGCAGAGATTTTGTACCAAATTGTGACTTATTTATATATATATATAGGTGCTTGAGCCTCTATCATTAATCAGAGATGGTAGTGACTTGGTACGAAATTGTAACCTTGCTATGTATTTAGGTGCTTGAGCCTCTATAATTAAACATAGATGTTACTGACTTCTTACCAAATTATAACATAGCTATATTTATAGGTGCTTGAACCTCTATTATCAACCAGAGATGGTAGTGACTCGGTACCAAATTATAGCCTACCTATATATATAAGTAAAGACGATAAATTTCAATAAAGGAAGTAAATGTAGCGATGACTATTATGAATCCTCCAAAAACAAGGCAAAAAATATATAATATGGATGGCATTTGCATCATCCCTACACAATAGATCAGGAAAGAGTTAACATATAGTAATATATATAACTATTCAGTCAGAATGCCATTACTACTAACTTGTTTATATTTTTTTGAAGGATTCACATTAACTATCCCTACATTTTTTAATGCAGTGTTTCAATAGACAAAGGAAGGTAGTGTTTATAACGAAGTTCGAAATACAATGTGGTTTCAATTGTAATATTTATTGTTTATCTATCATTGGCTAGTCGTTCCTGTTTCACCCTGCACGTAATCTTCTCAAAGAAACACTACATTTCTGTGAGAAAGCTAACTTCAAGTGTAATGATAACATCATTTACACAACAGTTATAAATCAGGGTCTATCATTAACCAGAGATAGTAATGACTGTACACCAAATTGTAACCTAGATATATACATAGTTGTTTGAACCTTATCATTAACCAAAGATGGTGACTTGGTACGAATATACAACCTAGCTATATATATTTTTTTGCTTGAGCATCTATCATTAACCAGAGATCGTAGTGACTTGTTAATAATTTGTAACCTAGCTATATGTATTGTTGCTTGAGCTTTTATTACTCACCGAACATTGTAAGTACTTCATACCAAATTATAACTTAGCTATATATATATAGGTGATTGATCCTCTGTCTTTAATCAAACATGGTAGTGACTTGGCTCGAAACTGTTACCTAGTTATAGATATATGTGCTTGAGCCTCTACCATTAATTAGAGATAATAGTGACTCGGTACCAAATTATGATCTAGCTATATATGCATAGGTGGTTGAGTCTGTCATTAATCAGAGATGGTAGTAACTTGGTACCAAATTATAATACAACTTCATATATAGGTGCTTGAGATTCTGTCTTTAATCAGAGATGGTAGTAACTTGGTACCAAATTATAATACAACTTCATATATAGGTGCTTGAGCTTCTGTCTTTAATCAGAGATGGTAGTGATTTGGTACCAAATTAGACCTAGCTATATATAAGTGCTTCAACCTCTTGAATAAATAGAGTTGTTTAACCATTCCAAGCTTTTAATTGTTGTTAAATAAGTGTTTAAACAACTGTATTTATTCAATTATGTACAAGCTACCCAGTGTCGGCTAACAATACGAAGAATTAAATTGTAGCGAAATGTTACAAGTTCTTCAAATACCTATAGAATGATAGGTTTCTTTTTTTGTGAGTGTAAAACACTTAAATACACCAGTTCGTGCTTCAAACTCTATCTTTAATCATTGGTGGTAGAGACTTCGTGCCAAATTGTGATCTAGTTCTACATATATAGGTGCTTGAGCCACTATCTTTAATCAGAGATGGAAGTGACTCGGTAAAAAATTATAACATTTTGCTATATATTAAGATGATTAAACCTCTATAATTAACCTAGATATAGGTGCTTGAACCCTTTATCTTAAATTATAGATGACAGAGTCTTTGTACAAAATTGTAACCTAGCTACACATATATAACCTAAATTCTAATCTAGCTCTATATATATATATATACGTGTTTCAGCCTCTGTATTTAATCAGAGATGACAGTGACTTGGTACCAGATTGTGACGTAGTATATACATATAGGTGGTTGACCTTATATCATTAACTGGAGATGTTAGTGTCTTCGTACAAAAATGTAACTAAACCATATATATTGGTACTTAAGCCTCTGTCATTAACCAGAGATAGTAGTGACTTGGTACTAAATATTAACCTTGCAATCTATATAGGTGCTTGAGCCTCTATGATTACTTAGAGTTGATGGTAGTAACTTGGTACTAAATTATAACCTAACTATGTATATGTGTGTGTGTGTGTGTGTGTGTGTGGGCATGAGCCTCCGTCTTTAATGACAGACGGTAGTTGCTTGGTACCAACTTGCTACTTAGTTATACATGGCTAATATGAATCCTTCAAAAACAATGCAAATAAGATAGTAGGGATGACATTTGCATCGTCCCTACAGGCAATAGTTAGCCTATAGTAATATACATAACTGTTCAATCACAGTTGAGTTTAATGTACCCTATTTTCATATATTAACACAGTGTAGTAGAATGTTAACACACAAAAATAGGAGAAATTAAACTCAATTGTGTGTGTATATATATATATATATGTGCAAATGCCATCCCTATTCTCTTGTGTGCATAGTTTTTGTAAGAAGGTTTCATATTTGTCATCCTTACATCTACTTCCTTTTTTGAAAATTTTTTTCTTTACTTGTTTGCTTCTTGTTTTTTAATGCAGTTTTTCAATAGACATAGGAAGCTTATATTTATAACCAAGTTCTAAATAAAATGAAGTTCCAACTGTAATATTTATTGTTTATCTATTATTGGCTGGTAATTTCTGTTTCACTCTGTCCTTAAACGTTTTAAAGGAACATCAAATATTTTGTAAGAAACCTAGCTTCAAGGGATAATGATAACATCGTTTACACTTGAATTATAATGTTTTTAAATTATTACTAATAAAAACTATTGTCACCTCAGTGAAACTGGTTGATACCACTGTTTTTGGTTTTTGAGTTATCATGAAATAAAGAGATGCAGGAGAAAGAAGAACAAGAAATCGAAATTTTTGCTATGATGCTTACAGACATTCCCAAAACTTGTGATTCAGTCATTACATAGGAAATACTGTGTAATATTATAAAGTTCTGATGACCATTTGGATGAACAATTCGAGCTATGCGTACATATGCAGTGCCATGACCTGCCTGATATAGGTGCTTGAGCCTCTAACATTAATCAGAGATTGTAGTGACTTTGTACCAAATTGTAACTTAGTTATATATATATATATATATACATGATGACTTGGTACGCAAAGTAACGTACTTTTATTTATAGGTACTTGATCCGCTGTTAGTAATCAGATATGGCGGTGACTTTGTACCAAATTGTATCCTAGCTATATATGTATATATTGATGCTTGAGCCTCTGTCATTAATCAAAGATGGTACCAAATTGTAACCTATCATACTTTAGCATGAAAAGCCGTGGAATTTACTACACAAAAAGTGTCACGCAATATTGCAAACAGTGTTAGATCTAAATTCTTTATGTCATAAATGAACATATTTCTTTCGATTTTATTAAGGTTATTTAATGCTCGATCTTAATTCTAGGAAGGCAAATAACGATTTATAAGCACAATGAAAATGTTTATTGATGATGGAACATACTACATGTTTCGACAAAACATTGGTATATCTTCATTAGACGAAGTGTCGAAACATGTAATATGTTCCACCACCGATGAAACTTTTCCTTATACTTATAAATCATTGCTTGCCTACCTGTTATTATATTAACATAATGTCCTTTCTTACTCAAGTAATCTTAATTCACGAATGCACATTTTTAGTATATTTCTTCCAGTTGTTTCTAAAAGCTATGATATTGATATTAAGAACCAAATTATAGGAGGATATTATGTCTCTAATGTGAATAATATGCGCATTCTTAGTATGTTCCAAACAGTGACTGTTTCATTAGACCTCTTAAACAATTGTGAGTAAAACTTATTTCTCGTGTAATTATGTTTGACACCAAAGAAGTGACAGAAAAACACAACCTACTGATAATGTTCATTTTACATGTCTTGATGCATTTTGTATAAAGAAACTTCAATATATCTTAGACGTTATTAACGATTGATTTATCATACGTTGTACAGTACCGAGAACTACTGATGCACTTCCGTCGATTAATTAGTAACAATTGTATATTTCTGTTTCTTTTACTCTATTTTTTTCATGAAAAGGAAAAACAGAAGGTAATCCATTATTTCAATTCTATGTCTCCAGTCTTATGTTTTAATAATTAATGTTTCACTTATAAATATGAATGTGATTATATTTTAGTAGCATCTTGGAAAGATTGTTTAGTCCTATAACATTCCATTAAGTATACAAGTCTGATTAAATTGTTACTACTTCTATGTCAAGTTCTTAACAGCTGTTAAAAGAATTGTTATTTCTTTCCATTTTGGTTAATAGGCAAACACCAGGTACAATCATGTACTTAACGTTCTTTTACGATTTCACATTGTAATATTCCTATGACTAACATCCATTTTAAACTGTCTGCATCAAATCTAAAAATACTTACACTTGCTTGAGCTATAATGATTTTAAGGATTTAATAATCACTTGAAGTTATTCATGCACTACCATGACTAAAAGTAACAAGACATCAATCAAGTATGTGACCGCAAAACGTGTCTGTCATCATATCAGTTGGAAATTTCATCCAGGATCGTCTAATTGTGGTGTTTAGTGAAAGGATCTGAAACTATAAATGAAAGAAAAAACGTAATCGTGGTATCTAATTGTTTTGTAATTAATTAGCGTTATAAAAGGTGTGATGTACATAAAGCGCGTTGTTTACAATTTATACAAATATAAGTGCTAATTAGTCAAATAGTTTACTTCGGTGGATATAATTACATCTAGGTCTATAATCGCATCATTGTGAACCATTTTCCGGATTTCCACGTGCTTCTATGCATATAATGTACGCCATTTATTGTAATGTGACTTCAAGAACTGAAGATTTGATGGATCTTATACATAGTGCTTATTATATTCCTTCACTTTTCTTCATATTCTTAAAGAATTTAGGACCATTAAAACTATTTCTATTACAGTAAATATAAGCTCCTTGGCAGCACCGGAAAAGTACAAGATCATAGACTCAATCAAATGTTCTTGCGACCACCTTCTTTGTTCGTGATATTTGAGGCGTGATTGCTGATTGCTTGCAAGGAACGTAGCAGGAATAGAGAGCTTCATATAATGATAGTTATAAGATGCCTTAACGAAGTACGAATACATGTATGGGTATGTTGATACTTTCATGTATGTTTATAAAATAACAATTTGCTGTAGTTTTATTTTTATGTTTCTAATTTTTGCTCATCACTAAAATATTTAGCTTTCTTCGGGTGTAGAAACACATATAGTGAAAGCACAAATATTTACCTTTATTTCATCACTGTTTGAAAGACTGTGGCATTAACATTATATCTAACGACTTCAACATCTTAGGAAGCATTGAATTAAATGTAAATAAAACAGTGTCACCTTTACTTCTAAAGTTATTTTCTAAGAGAATATCCTATATTTTTTTCTCTGATGTAAGAGGACATCATCCACAATTCTAACGCTGTAAATATAGACATCTAATCATGTTTTATTATGTTAGTCACATGGCGCCACCTTTTTTTATTCCTTGTTGTAAAATAACATATCTTTCTACTTGTGATAAAATATACCATTATATTTTTTTTCCCGCTGTAATCTCCGAGCTCGTTTCTTTAGCTGTGATTTCGTTGGATAGTAGATAAAGATAACTGGAGTCTTGTTAATCCGTTCACGCGCGTCACTACTTAGTTGATGAGGCATTGTGTAAGAAAACATCTAATTAATGATAACTGTTATAGCTGAGCTTTCCCCGTAGATTTTCTTTGCTGAATATTGATATCTTATTTTCCTTTTAATTTTGCATTGAAAACATTGCATTCAGAGAACAAAAATAAATGGCTTGTCTATCTGGATCAAGGCATCAAGGCGTGTCTTGGCTTTTGCAATCTTTCTACGTGTGTTTGTTTTAGTCTGTGTACGACAGTCTGGGGTAAAAGGTTTGCTAGTGGATGTGCCTGTATTTTGGATCTTCTTAATCGGTGTTTGTGTTTGTTGGTCTTTCGTTCGAATCTTCTTAGTGGCTGTAGGTTTTTAGTTAATAATGTTTTGTCTTCTTGGGCACACTGTTGAAACTGTTAATCCCTTGTAGGGTTATGGTTTATGTGGAGCTTGGGTTTGGTATGTGGTTATGGTGGCAGTATATTACGTTTTCGTGGTTTTGTGGTTGGGTTACTGTCGGCTGTTTGGCTGGAATTAACAATAACTTTCACAAAGTTTAGATTTTCTGAGTGATATTCGGTGAACCGAGCGACTGTTTGTTTAAAAATCAATCTCCAAGAGTTGTTTAATATCCCGAGGATAAATAGAAATGTACGCGTTTTTCAGGAAATTGCTGAAAAGGCTGCCACTGCAGACAGAAGGGTTACAACGGACAGCCAGTTGGAATTTACATGGTGAAGTTAGGTATTTGAAGTCTTTTGGCGATCATGGCTGGATAAAAATCACGCCACGATGCAGTAGTCTGTTGTTGTTAATTTTTTGTTTTTTATTTGGTTTTGGTATAATATTTATTGCTGTTTTATACTACTTCGTAAAGTCGCATACGTGTTGAATAAAGAACGAGTAAGGCAAACTGCCATAAATGAATGGTCTTTACTCGGTGTTAGTTAGGTCTTGTGTGTGTCTTCAGGTCCTCTCCTGAATATCACTGTCTCTACAAACCCGATATTTTATATAATTAATTGTACGAATACCACACACACATAATGAGACATTACATTTATTTTATTTAGGATATACAAATCTTATTAGAAAGGAGCGGAAAACAAAAGTAGAACAAAATAGGATTGAAAGCGACGAGAGCGTTGCCGTAAGGAAGAGCTCCAGTCGGGATGCATTGTGATCTCATCATAATTGACCTGGAGCTCAACCTGTGTGGACACATTTTTGCTAGTTGTTGAATATTGATGTAGAACGTTCCTTTGAGTTTTCAATTGTTTCTCGTATCTAGTATTTATAGTTGGTTCCGGGTGATGATTTTGTTCATTTAAGATAAATTTTCACAAAGAAGTCTGGTGGCATCTTCTTGCTCTCTGACTTGTTATCTAATAGTTCTACCCGTTTCTCTTATATCGGCTTTTACACAAGAATAAGCCCCCCAGTAGCTCAGCGGTATGTCTGCGGACTTACAACGCTAGAATCCGGGTTTCGATACCCGTGGTGGGCAGATCACAGATAGACCATTGTGTAGCTTTGTGCTTAATTACAAACAAATATTCACAAGAATAAAGTATTTTTTTAGCTAGTTTGATCAATTTGTCTTCACTTGCTGGATGTATTATTTTTGTAAGAGCATTTTTAATGTCTTGCCAGATTTGAAACAGTCTTTGATGTGGAACTTTTCGAAAAATCTTTTGAGTTTACAACTTGGTTTGAGATAATATGGAGGATTGTAGTTTGGCTGAATCTGTGGACTTGGAAGAGATTGATTTTTTTCTCTCTTGTGTGAGTGAATATGCTCGCCCTTTCAGCCGTGAGGGCGTTATAATGTGACGGTTAATCCCACTATTCGTTGGTAAAAGAGTAGCCCAAGCGTTGGCGGTGAGTGGTAATGACTAGCTGCCTTCCCTATAGTTTTACACTGCTAAATTAGGGACGGCTTGCTCAGATAGCCGTCGTGTAGCTTTGCGCGAAAGTAAAAAACAAACAAACAAATAAACTAAGTTTTGTCCTGTAAACTCTGAGCTCGTCTCCTTGATAGTACCCAGGGCTTTTGCAGAAGCTCAAAATTTATCAACTAAACCTAAACCTGTTTAGTTTTGATGTAATCTCCTTTTATCCGTCCATACCAATTGAAAAACCAACAAAGCTGTCATCGAATGCCACTGATCTTCTGGGATTATCGATTGATTTAAAGGAAGCGTTATAATATACCCAATATAAATTTCCAAGTTGAAACTGATATTTCGGAACAAATCCAAGGTATCGCCATGGATAATGAAGTTTCATTTGATATTTCTGATGTTTTCTTGAAAAGAGTCCTTTCTCACTGGAAACAAAACTAATATTGGTCCTTAACTTTGGTACTGCTACATAGATGATATATCTGGTGTTTGGAAAGCAGTGCTTATGGAACAAGTATTTAAGATACTCATCTATCACAAATTATTATACAAAATACATACATAACACACTTTTGAACAATTTCAATTAAAATATATAACAAGAAAAAGAGCACCATACATTACAAGGATTCTCCACCTACTTTATGGCACCGTATATTAGCAATGAACTAACGAAGCAATTACGGACAGCTGTAAAAAAGTCCGAGTTCCCAATTAGAATCACAGAGAAACCAGGCGTCACTTTAAAACAAATTCTTACGAGATTTACTTCCATTCCCGACATATACCGCAAAAAAAAAAGAAGAAAAGCAATTACCTTTTCAACATATGGAAGGATACTGCTTAACAAAAATATCATATACCAACTAGAATGTACAGAATGTAAGGTCATCTGCATTGAGAGACTTTTCCACGAGCTTACTAATAAATACATAAACAAAGAGGAGTTAAGCAAAAAGTGCAGTAACAAATCGGACGAACACAAGCCTTGAGATAATAATACCAAAGACGGATTACTCACTAACATTAAAAATAATCCTTAGATTCGACGATTTCTTAGATCTGAAAATTAAAGAGTCATTTCTAAAAAAATATATAAACCAGTAATATAGTGGCTGGTTGTTTTCTTAAATCTAATCAAATATTAATTAAGCTTCTGACTCGGGATATCAATAACAAAGGTTAACTTATAGGTAATAACTTAACCATTATTTATTCAGCTTGCTTAATTTTTATCTAACTTTCCCATATAGACTTTCCTGTTATCATGTAAGATATTATTTCTTTGTGAAAACAATAACGTGTATATGAAATTTTTTAGTATGTGCCACGAGCTTCGTAATAATGGAAGTGATTACATGCATGATATGCTCTGGTATGTGGTTACATTTTTAGAATAGAACGGTTCTTAATTAGAGCGATAAAGAGTTCATTATATCAAGCTAAAATCCTGATGGAGGCGAAGATGTTGAGTGAATAATAACTCTTTGTAAGATCTACCGTGGTTCACAGTCGTTTCATTTATTCCTGATTACAATTATTTTTTTAATGAGCATCGTTTAGACGCAGTTAATAAAATTCAAATAAAATCAAGAATATGTACTGAATTTCAAACGGTAGCCGAGGAAATGTACTTTTATAGTTGCTTCGTGGTACGATTTCAATATAACTTCTGATTAAAAAAAATTATATATATTGTTGATTAAATTATGTTATTTTTACACAATTTCTCAATGCATAGTGAGGTCATATTTTATTAACTTTGGACAATATCATAATAACTGTTGGCATGGAACATTTTTTTTCTTATTATAAAGACGTTGTCAAGTATACAATGTGTTGTATATGAAAAACGATGGCAGTAGTCTTAGTGAAATAACATACAGATATACATGTTACGACATTCGACTGGCGCACTCTTTCATGATAATATCTTTATATGCTATAATTGCATAAAAGCCTGTCTATCAATCATCAAGGCATTTCAAAAGGAGAACATATGTAACGATAAAACTTATGGTTATTTAAAATAATAAAATGTATTTCTGGTATTTCCACAAAGTGATCAACACATTTACAGAATATGAATACAATTTCATTATCTACATAAAAATCTAAAAATAATCTGGTGTTCTTTTGGTACTTGTTCTTATAAATGAAATGTAGCTGTAACTTTATAGATTGAAGGTTGTCTTACAAATTTTAGCATAGCATAACTAAATTAATGAAAAATAAATTTAGTCAACTCGCTTGTGCGAAGCGACAAATATGTTCTTCGTCATAATCCAAATGTGTATTTAGACAGGTTCAAGAAGTGAACATGCTGCATAATTAACATAACACTCATATAAGATATATTCCAAGCTTCTGTCTACAGGCATCATTTGTCACAATTTTCCACATTTTTCTATTTTACAAAACCTTGATGCTTTGCTGTTGTAAAGTAAAATATTAAGTTATGTTTTTTCCTAACCGATTTTACTGAATCGACTTAAACTGTACATTGAATTCGCGATAAACATTTTTTACCAAGCCTCATATGGAATGTTTGAAATGATTTAATCCAGAATAAAAGTTGATGTTATAAGTATATGTTTAATCTTTTCGAATTTTTCCTCTTCCAAAAATAAAAAAAATGCGCTTCAAAACATTTCTAACGTCAAGTAATATTTAAATAACACAAAACTCTGCTCAGATTGTAAATCTGTAGCATAAATTCTAGTCGTCTCAATTGTAAAACTGGTGCATTTTATTTTGCTACGAGCATTGTTTAAAGTGATACTTGGTTTTTATTGCTCGAGCAAAAAGAATAACGAGTTTTAAAGATAATTCTTATATTTCTATTTCTCATTTACATTTAATTAGCCTTAACAAATGGCGTGAAATATGTGTAAGGTATAATTAAGAGGGATGTTGGAGTGAAAGCATGCCGTCTAAAAGATCAATTCAAGGATCAAATTGGTCTAATCTTCACTTTATGGATATGAAGAGAGACGTAGAAGAATGGAAGATAAGACGAAAATACACCAGCACGAGACAAAACCGTAATACAAGCCACTATAAAGACGAAAATACACCAGCACGAGACAAAACCGTAATACGAGCCACTATAAAGACGAAAATCCACAGACAAGTGAAAACCATAATCCAAGTTACTATAACCGATCGATCCAGACAATAAAAATCGATTCTAAGCTAAGCTGTGACAAGCCAACTTATGCATATCGCTTTCAGGCACATTTATTGAATACGTATTTTCCTAACCAGCGAAACCGTCAGTCTAAAGAGGACTGTTTCAAGGGGTCTACAGTTACTTTAGCAAAACCCTACGCATTAATTCGTCATTAAAAATAAATGTGATAAAATTTAAAACTTTGGATTGACCTTCATTAATAGCATTGATTTGTGTTTACTTTGCACATAACTTGAATTTAGGTCACTACAAAAAGGGGGATTTGCATATTGCTCACTAAACCAGCCGAGTTTGCCAACTGTCTGCCTATCGATTGATGCTCTCCTGCAGCTAGACACCGTGACGTTTCACTAACGTTGCTATGTCACTTCGATTGTACTCTAAGCCTTTCAATCCTCTTGGAATGTATAGACACACACACAAACGTTCGCGTTATGAAGAAAACACGCGTACGTTTTCTTATTGGACAAGGAAATGTCCATAACTATATATGATAGAAGTACAGTGAATACAATTTAATGAAATAATGCTTACTGTATGTAAGAATCACTATATTTAGTGTGTTTTAAGTAGTTGTTAGAACAAATGTGATTAAGAGAGATAACTTGTGGTCTTCATGTCGAAAATGTGTGTTTCTATGCTAATACCTAAACATTAAAACTAGCGTTCATGTATGATGAATAGAGATAAGGTTAATATTGTTACGTCTCTGTTCTCGTTTGTTAATTTTCCGTAGAAATTCTTTCCGAGAAACTTTAGCCGATACAAGTCCTTTCTTAAATAAAACTAGCTTATTCATTCTCAATTCAACTTTGCAATACACTTAATTTCCACAGTCACTTTAACTTAAACACACACGCTATAATTCACAACGATTCACGATCTTTATTTGCGGTCAATACCGCCCACTTGACTCGATTAACTGTGTCTATATCTTCAATCTCTCTATTGTTTGTTGTTTTTTTTAATTTCGCGCAAAGCTACACGAGGGCTATCTGCGCTAGCCGTCCCCAATTTAGCAGTGTAAGACTAGAGGGAAGGCAGCTAG
>NW_013666966.1:148675-155143 GCF_000517525.1 Limulus polyphemus
CCTGCGACCCTCGGATTGCGAGTCGAGCGCCCTAACCACCTGGCCATGCCGGGCCTCAATCTCTCTATCTGCTGTTCCAATTAATTGTCTCGCTTTATCTGACGCGCTTATATACAGGAATAGAGGGCGTCTAACAAATACTGGATTATTCGTGATGTTCCCCGATCCTTCTAGATACTCATTACGTGTTACCAGCGTCACGTGACTTCCGCTTTTGTAACAATATACTGATTTGCTGATTAGGAAATAATTGCCATTATATTCCGCTCTTATGTATGTCATATTAAAATATATATGTGTGTTTGGAATTTTATTGCAGGTTTGTACTCTATACTATGTGTGTTTTAACGCTGAAAAAACAACAATGTCATTCGAGGTAGTTCAGATGAAGTTGTCACTGGTGGCGATTTTATTATTTGATCTTTCTTCTTTATTGAAGATGGAATTAACAAAACAGATAGCGTTGGCGAATTGGCGTAAAGTTAACTCGAAATTTTTACCAAGTTGTAGCTGCATTTGTTTGTTATTTCTTTAGTAACATTTGCTAGAATCGCGGGTTTTGAAACATGAACATAAAATTTGGTAGCATGCTATAACACAGTTACGTGTCCCTCACCTCATTTTTCTATGGTTCTCATTCAGATACTTATCATTTCCATAAAACTTAGGCAAGCAAGTACCATATTAGTGTGATATTCTAAGGTGCACATGGCCAACGGGTAAATATTAAATATTACAGTATGGAAAGCTCGAAGGAAGTGCTTGCGGAAAAATAAAGTCAACACTGATAGCAGAGAAAGTGCAAAACAAAAAATAAAATACTTATTCACAAACAGATGGTGACCTTATTCTTGTTGCCAAGTTGTTTGGCTTCTTTCTGGTATAAATTATATATGCACAAGCAAACAAAGACTGAACGGGCTATCTTAATATCACACCTTTTGTCAGACTCTGTCTGCCGCAATCCTCAATTACCTACATCGATGATTGTGGCGCACTAAATTTATATCAAACATGTGACGATTTAAACACACATTCATAGAAGTCTTAGAAGACTCTGAAATATTAGATATTTGTATTGTAGCAACGTTGGTAATGACACGTGAACATAATTTTTTACGTATAGCAACTGTGGCATGTGTGCATGAACGTAACCTCCTTTACCTGTTTTTTACAACATTAGATTACCTACATCACTGATCATTCTGAACATACATCAGAGGGTAATTAACTCCCCACCACCTTTCTACTTGGGTAGACCCATACTCCAAGAGACAGGCGATACAGAAGCCGGACTAAGAGAGCATAAATTCTATTACACAACTATATTGGTATGTAACCTATACTCAAGATAGAACGGATTACAACTTGACGAAATTGTATTCACAAAGACGTTAAGTAAATGCAGAATACCCGCGAGAACATTTTGAAAAAAACTCACCAGAAATGTGCCCCAATAAAGATGTTTAAGGTATAGCACGGTAAAACGTGGCAGTTTACGCCTGATACTTTAGGACCAATTTGAATATTCACTTGCTGTACATTAAAATGACATCGAGTAGTACTTACATACGTACATTAATTTACGGTATGAAAACTGTACGAATTGGATGTGTGTGATAAAAATCGTGATCACTTCGATGATTTTAATTCAAATATTCAGTTTTCTATCGAAGACGGACTCTAATCTATACAGCCGTGGGAGATGCACAATATAACCTCTATTCGCAAGTTTTACGTATGAAATGAAACAAGATGTACGAAGATTTAATTTAAAAATCAGGAGCAGATAAAGATACTCAGACTATCGTATAAAACAACCAATCACCTGACCTTCAGTAAAGGAAGGTAGTTAGTCCTAATGAAATAAAAAAGCAAAGTTTAAGAAGAAAACATATTAATAAAGCCGGTTGTTAAAAGCAAACAAACTTTTCCCTGAAGGTGGTATTTCAGGCTTCATAAGGTAACATACTTAAAACAACAACCTAATGAAAACTTAGCTTTCTATGTCAATAAAATCTACTGTATGAAAAACGAAAATTCGAATAAATTGTGCTTGATATGTAATTGTTCTTCATGTTCGACAATTTTTTAGTTTTGAGGAAAAATGAATATAACTAACAAATTACTTTTTGTTGCGCAATAAATTTATTTCGAGTATGTGATGTTTTAAACATACGTTCATAGACGTTTAAATAATTTCAGGAGTATTATATATTTATATTGTAGCAATTGTTGCATGTGCGCGTGAACATAACCTCCTTTACGTGTAGCAACTGTGACATATGTGCATAAACATAACTTCTTTTACGCCTAGCAACTGTGGTATGTATGCATGAACCTAACCTCCTTTACGTATAACAACTGTGGTATATGTCATAAACATAATCTCTCTATGTTTAGCAACTGTGACGTGTGCATGATCATAACCTCCTTTACGTATAGCAACTGTGAAATATGTACATGAACATAATCTCCATGTTTAGCAACTAAATATGGCATCACACAACAAAGTTTTCGTAAATTTCCAAAATTACATAGATCTAAGTGAAGATGCAACAAATATCAATAAGAAGATAGTCAATAGCCAAAAATCAGTGATAGTGACTTTGAGTTGAATAACCCTAATTTAAATTCATTGTTGTTGCAAATTAAGAAAAACAAAAATGACACTTGAATGATATCATCATTATCGGAAAGTGTAAGTTTACGTACTCACAAATATGATGAGCTGTTAAGCCAAGTACAATAAATCCTGAAGGAATTAACAGATTATAAAAAAGTCGAAAAACTAAAACAGAAAAGGCACTGTTATCTGTAGACATTTCAGACCTGGCATATAGGCTGAATGAGGTGGAACAATATAGTTACAACCCAAATCTTGAAATATTAGGAGTATCTGATATGATTCAGGAAAAATACAGAAATAATAGTTAAGAAGATAGCTACAGCTGTAGAAATTTCAATTGGACTTAAATATATAGAAGTATCATACGCAGTTGGGAGAAATAACCCAATCAGGAAATACCCAAGACCTATAATTATAAAGTTAAGCAGCAAGTCCCTTCGAGAAAAAAAAACTATCCAATATATGTAGAAAAAGAGAAAAATAACAACGAAAGATCCAGGGATTGCTAATGAATAATATAACTTAGATATAAATGGATTCATGATGGGGAAACCGAAGTTTAATAATGAAGATGAAAACGGTTGATAAAACATATAACATTTTATTTACAAGGTTCGAACGTTTCGGAATAACTTATTCCATCTTCAACGAAACGTTCGAACCTTGTAAGGAATATAACTTTTATTTAAATGAACATTTGTCACTATCGTTTTTAGAAACGACTTCCATTAGCTCAATGGTAAGTTACTGGACTTATTACGTTAAAAACCGGGCTTATACCCATGGTGGGCACGTCACAAATAATCCATTGTGTAGCTTTGTATTGAAAACAAATAAACTTTCAGGAATCTTTTTTTACAAAGCAAAACAAGTGAAGAAGGGAAACATTATAAATTCCTATGGGTTAAGAATGGTAGAACCCATTTAAGAAAGGAGGGATCAATGAAAGCTATACCAGTAAGGAGTGAAAATGATCTGCAGAACTTGTAAGTTCATATTTTATGATGATCAATAGCCTAAATAGTTTTGATAAAAATGAAATATCTTGATGTAATAGGTGGTTACTCTGATATTGGTTAGATTGTATATAAAATAGGCAACTTTTCAAAATTATGAGTATAATACAACGAATTAAAAAGTATATGATGTTATAAATTTGTAATTATATTCTTCAGTGATGATTAATAATATAAATAGGTTTAAATACACGAGAAATATCCTAAAATAATGAATTACTATATTGATATTGATGAGAATGTACCAAAAGTACGTGGCTTTTCTGATTTCTCAATATATTATATGAATGGTAAAAGTTTCAGAAATAATATGGATGAAATTGTTTGTGAATTAAAGTATATGAATTATGATTTTACTTGTTTGGTACTGCTAGAAACTTAGTTTACATATGGTGATATAATGTTCAATATTTAAGGTTACTTTCATGACTTTTTTCATAGACAAGACAGAAAAGGTGGTGGAGTTGTAGTTTATATTAAAGAGGAAATTTCTTTTGATGTTTGTCAAAAATGTTCAATAATGAATGAAAACATAGAATTTGGGGTCGTACAAATCGAAAGTTACTATTTTGGTTGTCTCTATAGACTACCTGAAGGTGATTTGAAAATATTTATGGAAACCTCTGATAACATTTTAATTATGTTAAATTAGAACCATTGCTCATTTATTATAGTTGGGAATTTCAATAATAACATCTTAGATGAACAAAATGTAATTTATTTTTTTATTTAGTTTGTTGCAATTAAAATATAATAATAACTAATTTAAATGTGCTATATATAATATTGAAAGGATTAGCATGGATGTTGTCTTATCTTCTATAACTGGTCATTATCCTATATTTTGTTTAATTGATTCTTATAATATATCAGAAATTAGATAAATAACTTATAAAACATTAATAATATCAGTGGAAAAAAATTAGAGAATGAATTGAGGATTCTAAGGTGAGATATATTATATAAAATCTAGGATGTAAATGAAGCTTATGAACAGTTAAAAAATAATTTTGGAGTTATTATATAACAGTTGTTTACCTGAAAATGCAAAATGTGTAGTACATAAAACAAAAGTGAAAATTAATAACAATAAACAATGGACGAATAGTTATATATGAAAAAAAATAGAAAGCAAAATAAGTTGGATTGTAAAGTTAAACTTATTGGTAGTTCTGATGATAGAAATAAGTATACTACATATAGAAGAGAATTATCAACTATAATCAGAAATAAAGAAAATTGTAAGTTATTATGACAGTAATCTCTTATCTCCGTGTAATACTAAAAGTAAATGGAGTTTTGTTAATAAAATATTAAACAAATCCTCAAAAAACAGCCTATTGGTAACATTATTGTAGATAATGTTATTATAACTAATATTTTAACTGAAGCAAATTAATTTAATTCTTACTTTGTCAATAGTACTGAACAGTTGGTAAAACAAATTAGTATGAAAGTTCTGTTAATAATGTAACAAGTACATTTGTGAAACCAGTATGATGAATGAAATTATTTATTTAGTCAAAAACTTAAAGAATACCACATGTGATGGATTTACTATAACATATATTGATTTTAATATCGATGTTAGTTTAAATTAAATTTATATTTAGAAATGTACGTAACATATCCTGTTAAATATGTATTGCGAAACTCTCGTCTTTAAGTGAATCGTACCTACGTGAACTCGAAATTAACTCGCTCATCATGAACCCCGATGGAACTTTCAGACCAGAAAGAATACTTTATATTGTTTGTAAGTTTGTAAAACTTTTGTATATATATCATTGTTTGTAATAACTGTTATTATAAGTTGTATTGATGTTTGTGTAATAAAACATATTTGTATTAAAAAAAAGAAAACCGTTTGTATCAATCTTGTTGGCAAATATCATAAATTGGATACATATCGACATTTATTTAACTACTAAACTTAAATTATCATTTAGCTCGGTTTCAGACCATTTGCAAGAGTTATACGTAACACACAACAGTTGGTCTTGATAATATTTCAGTATAAATTTTGTTGCTTCTTGTTACATATTAGTTTAGTCCGAAGCCGAGTTAAATAATTTAAATTTAGTAGTCAAATTTTACTTTGGATTTAGTATTTAAATAAATGCCGATATATAGTCAGTTTGTAATATTTGCCAACAAGAGTGATACAAACAATGTTATTTTTTAACACAAATACGTTTTAATATATACACAACAATACAATTTACAACATCAGTTATCATAAAGAGTTATTACAAACAATGATTCATAAACAGAAGTTTCACAAGCAATATAAAGTTTTATTTCTAGTCTGGAACTTCTTTGATATCATATCGCGGTTTTACGATGAGTGAGTTGATGTAAGTACGATTCGCCGGAAAGAATAGCTAGCTTAGTTTTTGGCCATACACACTAAATATTCCACGATGAATTTATATGTCTTCGTAAAATTACTAATGTTCCATGAGAATACCCTGGAGTTAAATGATTTGTAAGTTCGAAATTTATAAATATTCATGGTCAGATATCTTAAGTTTTCCGATTGGTAAGCGTTACAACAATCACAGGTATAGCTTTCGAAGTTTTATAGCACACCGACTATAGCGAACTAATAATAGACACTCTCTCTGGCGCGTCGCGTTGATTCTATTTACATGAGTGGGAACGTTTTCTAGAAAATTCAGTCTTACGTAACAATAAGACTCTCGAGAATATTTTACAACTTTGGAGAATAGGCGGGAGTTTCGCAAAAGCAGTCTAACAGTATAAGCTATGTATGTTTTTAAATATAAATTCAATCTAAACAACGTCGATATTGAAATAAAT
>NW_013666966.1:156016-164984 GCF_000517525.1 Limulus polyphemus
TTTTGATTGAGTTAAAACTCCATCATATTTTACAAAGCAAACAAAATACAATATGCCATCTTCTTTCAAATTTCACCATTTGATTTACCACTAGTGCAATGCATACTTCTGGATAGCAGTTATGAAGGACATATAATTTACCTTTATACTATTCAATTTTCCTGTAATAGTCTACTAGACTGATCTCTATATGGAAAATTATACCGATATACAAAAGTGTGAAATAAATCAAATTATCAACTAGATATCAAGAGCTATATTGAATGTATTTTCGAAATTAATAGAAAAAATTAATTCATAATAGAGTATGTAACTTTTTTGAAAAATGTTATCTATTATTTGAACATCAACTTGGTAGATCTACTCGATATGATATTCAAGAATTATATGTGCACATGATAGAAAATATGGAGAAGGGTAACGTTACTGTATCATTTCTTTTAGATTTTTCTAAAGCATTTGTTTATAGTAATTATAAGCTATTGTTAAAAAAATTATCATACAGAAATTTGAGGTAAAATGTATAATTGATTGAAAAAGTTATTTAGAAAGCAGTGCCTCAGTAGTGAACATAATTATAAACATTATAATGCTTGATTATTTTATATTACAGCTTTATATACCCTCATTTAATGCCTGGTAATAAATTGGGGGAAAATTCTTCTGAAAACAATTTAAAATTTTTGTCACTTCTACAAAAAATAATTACTTGTGAGAATAATTTTAGGTCTAAAATATTGAGATTCTGTTTGGCAGCTCTTCCAAATAATGAATAGATTACACATTTATGAAATAACTATATGAATGTTGGGTATTTTTACATATAAGACA
Organism: Limulus polyphemus; assembly: GCF_000517525.1. Taxonomy (NCBI): domain Eukaryota; kingdom Metazoa; phylum Arthropoda; class Merostomata; order Xiphosura; family Limulidae; genus Limulus; species Limulus polyphemus. The sequence continues at coordinate 156,848 of NW_013666966.1, forward strand.
AACAATGAAATAAGTAATATACCTAGATTTTTAAACCTAAGTAACAAAGAAATTCAAGGATAAACATAGATCTACATACACCACTACTTAAAAACAATAGGTCAACGACCAATAAGCTATGTAGGTGTGAAAATATGGAATAAAGTACCTTATAATATACGCGATAAAAAGGAAATAACGAAATTTAGGTTACACTTTAAAAATTGTATACTAGGTGTTTAACTTTAAACGAATTAAGTTGCACAACACTAATTAGCATTACTCATAGTCAAAAGCCATTACATAATTTACATATTTCATTAATGTTAGTCTTATAGGGGTGGCACATTGTATAAGTAATTGTCAGCGTTTTATGTATCTCCATTTCATATGCTTACTTGTTTATTACTGTTGGTTTTTCATTTGTATTTTGAAGCAAGTGAATCAAACATTGTTTACTGTTTAAAGAACATAACCTTCTTTACATGTAGCAACTGTGATGTGTGTGCGTAAGATTAACCTAATTTACGTATGTTAATTAGCATTTTTTGTTATAGAAATTCCAAATTTTCAAGTTTCAACAAAATGAATATTAATGATATGCTTGATCATATGAGTGAGATAATTAGAATGATTATTTCCAAATAAATTGTTTATTATTTAAGAAATATACTAAAAAACATAAGTAACGTGACTTCATATGTAAGATTTGCACTAGCAAGTGTTTTTTCGTGTAATACGTTATTCTTGCCTTCAAATTATTAATATGCATTGTCTAAAGATGTAAGGACGAAGTTTTTGTGTATATACAACACTCTTAAGCCGAGCTCAGGAGCTGTAGAAATTGGTTCCTTATTGTTGGAGAAAAATACATTTTCTTGACTAGAAAACAGGGTTGAGCATTGATATACATATAAACTCGCTAGACAACAGCTTTTCAAAATTTCTTGACGTTTACTAATGTTTGTATGCAGATTTCTAATAACAGCATCAATGAGATTTAAAGTATTTTAGTTGAAGTGTTCTTGAATAAATATTGTACAATAAATTGGTTTTAATCGTAAACGTTATATAACACGTCCATTCTTTTGCCCCCATTTCTGGGCTTCAAAATTTTGTCGTTTTTCTCTTTTACATATATATTTACACTTAGATTTTTGTTGTCTGCTGTTTTCTCTCCTAGCATTACCATGTGAAAGAAACATTACGATATTGCACATTTCCCTTAGATAGAATGATTTTTCCACCTTCAAAAATCGATAAATGAACAGCTACCCAAGATTTACAATCGTCACTTAACAACTGACAAAATTAATGTCGGCCAAGTAAATCTATGTACTTCTTATTAAAGAAACTCTTTAATTTCAAGAATTTCGGAAAGTAACTCTTCGTTTATCTTCTTTAATGGTGATTTTGGAAAATGCTCTAGTATCTACCAATTGAAATACAATTGTGGTCCCTTTTTTTCTTTTGGTAGTTTTAATGAGTAGTTGATATTCCGCTGGAGAAAAGAAGTTATTACTGTACAGAAGATAATGGCAGTTGATACGTTCTAGAGATTGAACAGAAGCGTGAGAAACTGTGTATGCACGCTTTCCTCTTTCTATTAACAAACACCAAAAATTATCAGGTTCGATTTAGATTATGTGTACCGTGACACAGCTGTGAAACAAGTCAGAGAGCGGTAAATAGAGCGTGGTGCAGAACATGTAATTTAGGATTGTGCCAGTGAACAGTTTTAAAACTTAGGGAAAATAGTTTTAGTCTACGAAAAGTATATTTTTATATTCTATTGTATTATTAGTGATTTTGAAATGAGATGAGAACTATGAAATCGTTATATCATGCGTGGAAGAATAGTGAGAGAAAGTTGTAAATGTATGTCACACCCTGGATGTTCCTTTTTTTATCCTTTCAGGTGTACAATCGTGTTTTATTTACATTAGTATCGATAGCTGTGCGTTAGTTATTTACTACGTATTACTTACGCCAGTCATGCTTACTTATCGTCTGTCTCTTTGTTCTTTTCCTTAACAAGTCATTGTCTCGACGGCCTAGAAGTAATTATTCCACGGTTCATAGAAACTTCGATACGTGTTGCTATTTGCAGTTGGTTTAAATCCATGAGCTAGGATTTTGATGAAAGATCAGAACTACTCACAGACTAGGAGCTTTACACTCCAAGATTTCACGAGATGTAGCCCTTACAGCCAACCACACACCACACTGTGGTTCTGATGATACCTCGAGTGTCGTAACTGAGATGAAAAAGAAATAAAAATAAACTTGTAGAACGGGTTCGATGATAAACTGGAAAACATCCCGGATGTTGCCGTTTCGCTTCAACTGTTAAAGATACTGGGAGTAACATGTTGATGTTTGCCTGTTTTATCTCTTTGATAATAGTTAAAAAGAGTCACGAATTTCTAGTCGTATTACAACATTCTTTGAACAGCAACTTGCCATGCTGTACGCCATTTTCAATAAGTTTGATACAAATAACGTCTAGAATCTGCCTTGGCCAACCCAGAACCCGATTTTGAATCCGTATGAGTTGGTCTGAGATATCATGTACGGTGTTACACACATAGGTATACTGCTATCTAACCGTTCTATCATTTTAATGTTACAATTTTTATGTATATATACTGAGAAGAGACTCACAAATTTCAGTAATTCTCTTGTTTGTTCTTTCATAAAATAAAAAAAGGAACTGTCATGAAGCATGCACTATAATAAGCTGAAACTGGGCATATGAATAATAGATTGTATATATTCATTAATACATGGTACAGATAAAACGTTTCCCTTGTATTTTATTTTTTGTCTGTGTGTGAACTGGAAGTTTCATTACTTTCACTTTTCTTATTAGTTTAATATCGTTACGACTAAACTTGAACTATTTTAAGTCTACAGACTTGAACGTTGAAAAGTATATGTTTTTCAGTTTAGGATATATTTCTCAAATATTAAAAGCAAAACTTGTATAAATACGCTCCAATAAATCAGCAAACAGGCTTGGTTCGGTTGTTGTTAAGCAAACCTACACAACGGGATATTTATACTCTGGACACCACGGGTATCAAAACCTGCAAACTTACTGCTTAATCACTGGGAGGCACTTGTTCAACTGTATATAAAACCAACTTTTCTGAAATGCTTTAGTGACATGTAATCATACTTTAAATCGATTTATTTTTTTTTAATTCGCATGCATTGACAGGATACTATTGTTTAGGAAGATGTGACAGTTTTGTTTACATTCACTTTCTACGATGAGAGTCATATTTAACATAAACATTAAAAAAATAAAAACGAGAAAATGGTACCATTAAAATTTTACAGAAAACTTATACCTTGAACGGTACGAACAACTTGTATCAACACTGTGTTTTATTAAGAGAGATAGACAGGTAGATAATTTTTCTGTGTATCAACACTGTATTAAAAAAGATAGACAGGCAGATAATATTTGTCTTTGCTTGTCTTCTACTGTCTGTTTATCAACTTTCTACATGAGTTAACTTGTTATTTTTCTTTATATTAGCTACAAAACGACAGTCACAAGGAATATACGTGGACTAACACCTCTATGGGCTTGGGAAATAAAATATAGAACTTAGTATTTTCCGTCTCTATTTCGTCTCTAAATAAGTAGACGGGATGTATATTGTACATGGGAAAGTGTACAGTTTGTCTTTTTTTCTTTAATAAGTTTCTGTTGAGAATCTGTGCTTGACTCATCAAGATACCAAGAGACATAGTGACCATTTTCTTTCTCCATTTAATAAAAAATCCATAGATTCCAATAAGAGTTTGATCCGTCACTATGGTTAACCCTGCTAAATCACTCACTCACTCATCCTTCACAGGCGACTATGTAGAATTAACACAGGGCATTATGTAGATAGTATATTTTTGTTTACTTATCAGAGGTTTGAAGTACAAAAAGAAGTCTCAATGCAATTACATCACTTACTTCCTCCTGTAACATTCGTAAGTAAATTATAATTATAATACACGATTGATATACATTGCGTTGTTTATACATTTGGGAAATATATATTCTTTGATTAACAAACATTCGTCATTAATCTTAGCGATGTGTTTGTGGGCTTGTGTTAAAAATTAGGGTTAAGCTCTGCGGTGGACACAGGGCAAATATCTCATTTTAGGTCTTTGCTCTTAAACATATAAACAAAAATTATTTTCTTTTTTATTCTTGTTTTTTTTTCTACCCCTCTGATTAATTAATGAGATATAACCGCAGGTGATTAACATATGCCATGGACAATACATTATACAAGTTAAAAAGTAATTTGAATTGTAACTATAGATTACACAATTACATAAAACATGATTAGAAAGTTTCAAATGTTGAAATAGATTCCATTAAAATTGAAATATATTTTTGATTTCGAATTAAGACAAGACGTTTACAGTTTGTGGTCGTTCTAATTTTTCAGTAATTATGTATACACTTTAACATATTGTACATACTGCAAATTACTGTTGGGAAAACAAATAAATAGTCACCTATATATATATATATTGGTGATTGTATATATATGTATATAGTCACACAGATTTCATAAAAGTTATTACCTTGAACACAGATGCTTTGTATATCATATAAAAGCACTACTGTGCCTCTTAGATAAGGCTGGAAGGAAACACTATCGCTATCACATTAGAGAGCCAAGTAAAGCGAAAATGAATTACTCAGTACCAACGCAAATAACTGATGAGCAAGTGTAGAATTACACAGAACTTGTAAACATATGTTAATGATATATTTTAATGCATGTGCTAAAGTTAAACATCATACATAATGACTAAGTTATTTTAGAGAATCTATTTGATTTTGATTACTAGTAAAGAGGGTTTTTGGACCAGCTAGATCGATGAAAATATTATCCTACGAAACTATTTTAACAATAGGTTTGGGAAACAAGTGGTGTAGGTTTTGTTCATTTAAACACAGTTATACTTCTCCATCCTGAAAGACGTAAAAATGTATCTAGTGTAATGATTTTTATTGAATTGTTTTAGTGATTTGTAAGTAACGTTAGTAGCAACACTAAATATATTCTTTACTATCCTCAGAATAAAGGAGTACAATTATGTTTCGATAAACAAAAATCAATAAAACTGTTTCCAAAAGTTAGTATGAAAGTAAAGATCTGTGGAAAAACATAATTCATATTATTCATCATCGATCTAACTAGGTTGGTAAGAAGAGAAACTGCTCTAGACCGCAGACCTGATTTGTTCAAGATTTTATCCGATATGAACAAATATGTTTCATCTTTTGACAAAAGGCTCTATTGGTTGTATTGCAGTGATTTGGATCTCTTTCTGGGCAAGTTTAACGTTTGGTTGAATAAATATTTATAGATAGTATCAGTACTATGTTACTGAATGAACTATTAGTACTGTGTCGCTGCTTGAACTACTGGCACTATTTCTCTGGACTAGCTACTATTCACGGGATGAGCCACTAGTACTATATTACTGAATGGACCATTAACACTATCTATAAGAAGTAGCCACCAGTACCACCTGTTTGAGCAGACTGCTGGTATTATGCCACTGAATGAGCGACTAGTACAGTATCACCGCATGCTAATGTACTACCATACACCTATGTAATAGGAATAAATACTATTACGACGGCGGAAGTCACGCGACACTGGGAAGCATGCCCGCTGGAGTTTCTAGAAGGATCGTGACTTATCGGGCAACCTCACGAATGTCCCAGTGTTTGCTAGACGCCCTCGTTTTTAGTATATAAACCGGAGATAGATTGAAGAGAAATAATTGAGTCAAGCGAACGGTAAGCACCGTAAGTAAAGTGTGTGAATCGCTGTGAATTATAGCGTGTGTTTATAAAAGTAGTTAAGTTAAAGTGACTGTGGAAATTCTGTGTATTGCAAAGTTGTATCGAGAAAGAATAAATTAGTTTTAATTAAGAAAGGACTTGTATCGCTGAAATTTCTCAGAAATAATTTCTACGGGAAATTCACAAACAAGCAGATACGCAACACTACTATTACTACATTAATTACTGCTGTTACGTCATAGAATAAACTAGTATTGCTAGGCATTACTGAATAAACTTGTTTTATTACTTCAAAAGTCAATGTACTCTTATTATACGATGCGATAACAAACATTACTGTGTTAAAAGGTAAACTAGTATTGTTATGTCATACGATAAATTACTTTTGTGATATCTTACAATAAATTACAGGTGTGTTGCACTGTTAAACGTGATATCGCACAAACTATGGGTGTGTCACACTGTTAAACTGTGACATCACACAATAAACTACAGATGTGTTACACTGATAAACTGTGATATCACACAATAAACTACAGATATGTTGCGCTGATACTCTCCTTCGAAAAGTAACGTGTAAGTATTATATTTGGAGGTGAAAATTGTTTGATGACGTTCTCATCTATAAAAGGGAAGCGCTTCTGGAACGAATTTCCATAAAAGACTAAAGCTACGCGAAGAGGCGGAACATACACAGTGCTTTAACCTCCTGGTATTACTTATCTATGATTTTAATATATATTTGGTATTGTAAAAGCAACAAAGCATAAATTTACATACATAAATATATCATTATTAAGAATACTGTCAAATGTTAACTTATGTTCGCCAATTGTGAATTAAAGGCTTTTACTTATACATTTTAATAGTATAAATATATACTGTGTTGTTGGGCTTAGGATTCTTCTACAGTAGGTGTCTCTGACTTTTTGGCGATAAATTCAAAAATAAACTAACAGCACACACTCCACTTGTTTTCAAAATAATGTATATATATATATTCGAACGAATTAAACGTATGCACAACAAATTCTTTACACTACAGAGATCATAGGCATATCATATACACTAAATATAGTTCTCTTCTTGCTGTCAAAGTCCATTTAGGCCTATTCAATTACTTTAGAATTCCAGTTGACAAGTCGAACTACCTTTCTCTATTTCTATCGCACTAGTATTCCGTGTATAATTCACTTATAATTGTAGCAGTCGTATACTACTGCTCTTCCAGTAATCGTCTGGTTCTCGTACTTCAGATATCGTCTGTTTCTTTTGTCAAAGTGCACTCAGTCTGGTTCAATTACTTTAGAACTCGCTTTGGCGGAATAAACTTATCTCTTTTAAAACTGTTAGCTTTACTATAATATGTTAATCGTTGAGCCTTTCACTCCTACGGCAGTTAACTTTGCGTTTAACTTTTCTTGACCGAACTTCTACTTCCCATAACTTTACTTTCTCGTCTGCTTTGTCTGTTTTTTTTTCGTATTTAGGCCTACTTCCAATAATCGTCTGCTTTTTATCAAAATCCACACAGGTAGGTTCAATTACTTTAGAACACCCTTTGACGAGACAAATTATTCTTTTAAGGTGTCATAAAACTGTTAATTTTACTTTAAAATATCAGCCGTCAGGCTATCTATCGTATGTGATAAATAAAGCCTAAGAACCTGCTTGACGTGTACACTGAGTGGTCACAAGTAAATGGACACCTAATTTTTCGTCATTTAACTGATTTATGCTAACTAATTTGTGTTCACAGAGCACTATATAAATGAAAATGGTCCGCACACTAATTATCTTGTGCTACAACATGTCTAGAGCTCAAGGTTCTCTCGAATTGTCAGATTTTGTTAGAGGAAGGATAGTTGGTCAAGCAGATGGTGGAATAAGTCAGCGGCAAATTTCGCAGAATTTGGGAATCCCGCTTTCGACAGTCAACAGAATCATCGTGCAGTTCAGGAAACACGGCAAGGATACAATTGAGCAGCGTCCGGGTCGTCCTGGTCCATCGGAGAGGACAAAAAGGGCTGTCAAGAGGAGCATCGAAATGAATCCCAGATTAACGACTGCAGAAGTAGCCAAAGTTGGTGGGATAAGCCCGAAATCTGTTCAACGGATTCTCCACAGATTGGGTTATCGTTGCAGAACAGCTAGACGGAAGCCAACATAGTCAGACGAAAGAATGATGACCAAGCCTCTGGACTTTTGGAAGACCATTTTGTTCTCAGACAAATCAAGATTCGCTCAATTTTCGGACAGTTGAAGGATAGGTCGGGAGAATGCCTCCCAAGAGTTTGGTCACAACAGATTGCAGCC
>NW_013666966.1:165329-178475 GCF_000517525.1 Limulus polyphemus
ATAAACCCCATCGAAAACCTCTGAGTCATACTTGACCGGCAAGTCATGAAACAACCAAAAAACCAACTTCGAAGAGCGATCTACTCCAAATTTTGAAGCAAGAGTGGGCGAAAATCCCACAATCTAAAATTGACGAGATGATTCTCACGATGCCTTAAAGGATCAACGAACTCCACGGAGCGAAAGGAAGATCTACTAGATATTAATTAAATTATAAATATATCAATTCATGTGAATATGACTGAAAAATTTCATTTTTTCTGAAAAGGTGGTGTCTATTTACTTGTGACCACGCTGTGTATACATACAACTGAAATTATCCTTTTTCCATTTTTCCTGAAGAACCATACAACTACGAAATATCTAATATCATCTTATTTTACCGAAAAAACATTTTGAAATTTCATTCTGGATATTCTTTCTAACATAACGCTGATGTTAGGAGACTGTGCAGATTCCTAACAATGATATAAAAACCACTGCACTTGAAGGTATTATTCTCAAAAATGGCTTTTAACGTTTGTTGTAGAAATGTTTAAGCGTTATTGGATTAATGCTAGTTATTTTTTGAAAAAGTCATGTATTTAAGTTATTTCAGATTTTTATCCCAAGGAGGTCCAATCTGAATTTCACATGACAACATACGACTTATTTGAACCACTTATCGAACTAGAACACATTTTTCATTATCGCGACATCAGTTCATATAAAAAAATGTTTTAGCACTGATATGCATACACACACACACCCTTGTATAGTATAGCTGTCAAAATCATAGTATATCCAAAACTTCACGATGTTCTTATTGAGTAAGCTACTTATCAACCAAAGTAAAATTCCCTACTATTAGCCAAACAGTGTATTAATAAATATGCAAATGTCACTTGACACGTCCAGCTATCTTCCACATATAACTAAACAGAAGTCACCTATTTTTTTCATGACACGGTACATCATAATTTAAAATAAACATGTCACACTACTTCTAGCGCATGTAAGTGCAATCCCAAAACTGCACTGTACACGACTATAGAGAGTATTTCTCGCCAGTGAACCTATCTAGCAATCCAACTCCTGTTACGTACATTCGGTTAAAGTCTGAGAAAAAATCAAGTCGGGTAAGAATTACGAAAATCTGGGTTCAAAATAGTTTGAGATAGTATACCCATCTGACTTCAAAAGCTCCATGAATAAACAACATCGGCTAGAAGTGAAAACTACTAATACTGCATTAAAACCGAAATAAGTAGACGTATTTAATATGAAAAGGACTGCTGCAAGATTTGATTTTCCTAGAAGGTAACATGAACAAGAACACTTTCTTTCTGAAATGGAAAGCATTACGTACTAATGTACGTTATTAGAATGAATTGAGTAAATAATAATTTTAGGGTAACCCTTTTCATAGATATTATATGAAACAAATTTAGTCTAAATATTTATTGATTTAAAGAGATTTGCTTTACATTGTTTTCATCTCAGACCTTCAAGCACAAACAAATACTCTATGTTAACCTTTCATAATTTCTTTGAGTGATGATAAGCAAAAGTTGAATATATTGTGCATGTAGTCTCTTTGTGTCTCTTAAGCGCTCTCAGACCTTGCGCATTAATTATATAAATTTCAGAGCACTTCCAACCTTAAGGCTGCAAATAAATTGATTAAAGATCATCAAGCAACAATTACATAGTAATAGGTATAGAGTAATGCGAAATTATTAAATTCCTTGCTAGGTGATGTCTGGATGTTAAACAAGTTCAATGTTAAACTTGAATATGCTCGATGTACAGTCGTCATTTTAAAATACAGGGATTTAACCCACAACAGATTTCCTTCCTTCCACATGTTCAAGATTATTTTACACTTTACCATATTATGAGACACAAAAGACATGATTGAATTAAACTGTAGTTACCATTTACGTGTCTGATCCACTGTTTTGAATCGATCCGCTTGGTTTTAAATGTATATCATGGCATTATGTTATTAAATCTAAGAGTAATGACATGTGTACAAATGAACCTGAATGCGTATGAAAAATGGACGTTTCCAAGGTAACTGCATTTGATCCATGGTATAAGCTACAAGCCTTCATGTAATGTAGATACATGTGTGTAGTAATCGTTCTTCAAAACTAGTCTATGCATTTTTATGTCAGAATACCGTTAACAATAGATTAAACGTTGGAATCTAAAATTTTAGGTTACATGAAAAACTTTGCTGAAGGAAGTTCATGGAAATGTGGATCATATTATAATCAGTAAGTCACGATGATCTGGAAATGAAAAATGACTTGAATTTAATTTTGTACCTCACGATTGTTGATATTAATTATCCACTATTTATGTGGTTTGGAACACTGTGATGCGAGGCTGAAATGTATGTAGTAACCTAAGTTAGGGTTTGTATCTGAAGATGGCCACAAGTGTAGTAAATCATACATCACTATGACGCGAGGCCGAAATATATGTTGTAACCTAAGTTAGTGTTTGTATCTAAAGATGGCCACATGTGTGGTAAATCATACATCACAGTAATGGGAGGCTGAAAGGGATGTTGTAACCTGAGTTAGTGTTAGTACATGTGTGATCGAAACGTTGTACATTTTTATTTTACGTTCAATTAATTTAATTTAGAGCACACACTATATTGGCTTTGACGAATTCACTCCAAACAAAAATTGAAATCACAGATAGAGCTCTAAATATCTTCAATGAAATGTAAGTACGAATATCAAATTATTACCCTTTCAGTTGTATACCGTTTTATTAAAATTTGTTTCCTGAACTAAAATCTGGAGAACCTTAGTCCGAGATCACCCTTCTCCCCTTTTCTCTAGCTCCTATATCTATGAATCAGTTACGGCTGACAATGTAGTGGAAGGCGGCTTTGGTAATACCGCGACTCACACAATGAGACTCTTAAAATCTACTTATTGCACATTTTAGGTATGTATCCTGTTGGGAAAAGATACTTATGCGAACACAAATCCAAAAAGCACTATAAATCCAAAATATAAATTTCATATAAAACATCAGCAGGTAATTAGCTACATTAAAAACAAAATTTTCTAACCATTCAAAAAACTATCATTTGACTTAATGTTTTCATTAATACTAATGTATGACACAAACATAATACTCCATTTTGAGCACCCGAATTCAATTTTTAACTACTCAGTTACTATATATATATTAACAATTTAATTTATATTTAAAGAAATGGTACTTTCAAAACGAGTAGCGCTGTGAAAGATAATAAGGGGTATAAAATTATGTTCAATAGTGCTGTATCCGTTCTCCGGAACAGATTATGCCATCAGTTTTAAGATATCAGTCACCGAAGACAATATTACAACTTCAATAATTTTGAAATTCAGAGAATCTTCTCGAGAAAGAGTCGTTAGAAAACAAATAGTTCACTAAATCAAATGATTTTTTTAAAAAATATAATTGACTGAGGTTTATGTTTAGGAACTGTAAATAGAAATCTTTGTCAATATTTTAAGTGTTTGAAACAGATATAGGCTTATAAAATAGCATCGATATCACAGGCAAACGTTTTTTGTTGTTTCAAGTAAAATATATAATTCAAACGACTTAACGAATTACCTCCGAAATTATAGTTTTCAATAACTACATAAAGTAGAGAAAATAAAGTATGAGCTTTAATTTTGCTTACCAAATATGTAGGTTTTTTATATTCCTCAGATGAAAATAACTTCGGTTTAATGCCCACAAAAGTAATTCAAGGCTAATCAAAATCCATTCACTACAGACTATAAATGATCATAACCCTTCATAAATAGAATGGATAAACATGCAAACAATAAAGACCTTAAAATTGGATCTCAATATCTAAGGTCTAATCTTTTAAACAAATCATGCAGTTCTATTATTATATCAAGTTTACCTAAAATTGTCAAATGTTTATATGCTCAAATGAGATAGACGAACGTCAACACATACAAATATCTTTCAACCCGATATATAATATTATATACATTGTCATCAACATTTTGTTGTGGCAAATACGAACTAAGACAAAGTTCTGAAGCCTTAGGAGTCAATAGATTCATTAAGTGCGATACAATTTTACATTTAAACTCATGTTCTTAATCCGATACATTCGTTTCGAGTACAAATATAGGTTCTTTACTATAACTGAACTGAAATTCACCAGTTACGCTTATACTGACGTTAACAATATTATGCCAAATATTTTATGATCATAATTACTACGTTAACTGATGTTTTAATGTTGCAAGATATGAATAAATTTAATAAATTCATTATACAAAGAATTGTAAAAGATAAAAATAGATTTATATTTTTTGCATCAATGATAAACTGTACAAAATGGATATCAAAAATGTTATCTTAAAGCATTCAAATAATTCCAACTATATTTAAAAAAAAGACTGTTAATTAGAAGTAACAGCAAACTTTTCTTGCAAAAATTATATATAAAGTAAATAATCGTATGGTTGTTCTAGTAATTAGTTCAACCTTTAGTATTCTTTTATTTTGTGTTTCCGGTTTTCTGACACAAAAATAACTAGACCCAAATTAATGAAGATGATATACGCCTAATTTAAACTGTAAAGCTAATCTTGAAAAAGTAATATGAAATAATGTCATTTCGAACATATAGTGGGGCGGTTAACACAGAATTTTGACTCAAATCGTGCACTTTGGGTTTAAAACGTCAAACCTGGCATGGATGTGCATCGATATAGCCTAAACACATCCTTATGTGGAACCACCTTCAAACTAATCCCTGCTATTAAATAAATAAGATTTTTATGCTTGATACTGAAATATATACAGTAATGCTCGACATGGCTGTAAGCAGGTTCAAATGGTGATACTAAATTCAAAGAAACTATAAATGACAAATCTAACTGTACATTTAGGGGCCCCAGATACAGAACAGAGATTGTAAATGTACAATACTTTATGCCATATAACATTATATCAGTTTTTGTTGAAATAAACCAACATGTTAGTGGTTCACAAGAAAACAAAGTTGCTTAGCATTAAAATTCAGATCATATGCATAACATCAACACCGTAAAGTCTAGACAAGTTTAAACTTAACAGGCAATTAGCGTTATGTGTAAATTAATAATCCATTATGAGATACAAACATGAACACTTCACCAGTCATCTCTATTGCTCTGCATCATTTATAAATCATCTGAAAGTAAGCTTAAGAGTACAAATGTAACTGATTCCTGCTTGTCAACCCTTTTCCAAAAGTAAGTAGATTCATGAATTAATCACACTTAATTTCTCCTACAGGTTTGATATAAACTCTAAAGGTTCCTTATATATTTTATAAATTTGCAGAACATATATTAAAACTGGTCATAAAAATACACACAGTGGTAAGCATAAATAAAGTAAGGTAAGCAACACTTCTAGTAATCCCATTAAATTACATTGTTTGATATTTGAACAAATCAATGTCGATTATAAACAAAAGATAAACCTGTATTGTAAATGGTATGGCCACCTTGTAATGAATGTGATGTCATATTACTTTTATTAAAGTTTACAGTAAATGGTTAGTCCTGAAAACAGTTTTCTTCACAGTAACAAAGAGCAATGCACCTCAGGCTGGCCTTGTCGCACTTACACAGTCCTCTGCATGCCTTTTTACATCCACAATGTATCAACTCATAGCACTTTTCTTGAGCTTGGCCAAGAGTTGTCCATTTTGTCTTCTACAGTGACTTATTTGTCGGCTCTTAACCCTAATCAGCAGAACTGAGTAACTGGGTCATTTTGCAGCATCTACCAGCATACATGGCCTCCCTTGTAGGCTGCATGCATGATGGGCTGTTTGAAAGCTGACTGTGTTGGTGTAATATTCTCCAAGGCTCGTGAAGGCCTCGAAAAGAGGTGCTATGTTGCCTCATTGACTCTGCACAAACCACAAGTTCTGTCATATAACAGAACCACAAACTCTTCCAGCAGTGCCAGGGCATCTTCAGAGATGTGTGTCGGGGCTTCTGCCAGTGCTGGAAATGCATCTTAACATCTGGAAGTACATTTTATGTGTTCCAAGCTGTCTTTTTGCCTTTCCCAGCAAAGAAGGAGGTTGCACCGCAACCTGTGAAAGAATAGAATATTACTAGTGCCTTTGCCTTCCATGGACCCAAGGTGGCTGCAATTTCATGTGTTGCAAGGAACCTGTAGTGCTTTCCCATTCCAAATGATACCCACACCTCAGTCACTAGAAGGTCTCGTAACTTGGATACAATGATGACGACCACATTTGTGTCTGCTGTCTTGACCATAATTTTTATGCCCATTGTGTGGTGCATCTGATAAGTGCAGGATCAAGCGAGTATCAGCTTACTCATGTAAGCATAGTTCAATACAGCTTTTGTCCGCTCTGCCAGAGACATCTACTACTTTGTCTCCTATGGTGCTGAACACCTCTTTCCCTTCTACATCAATGGAGGCAACCTGTTCTGCCGACAGTTGAAAAAACTCAGTTTTGGTTTTGTTGATGCAAGGAAATTTTGCCAGTTACTGCGCACACATGATGTAGAAGCTACCCTCTTTCTCATTCCCTTGCCTCTTTTCTTATTGGTTGCTGCCTTTAGGTTGCCTGGGATGTAGGCATTCAACATAATGTCCAACCTGTCCAATTTTTGTACCTGCAGCAACATATATGGCAGAAAAAATGTACTGATCTGGTATTGAAATGTTTTAGCACAGCACCATCCAATACTATTAAAGTCATCTGTGGGGCTGAATCTGAAGGTTGTGATTGTGCCTCAAGTTATACAAGATCTACTTTATTGCCAGATCGCATTTCCTCCACCTTAGACAATGAAGGAGGCAATGGCTGATTCTTATGCTTGAAGAAATCATCAAAGTTACCTTCCCAGAATTGGCATTTTATGTATAATCTTGCGAATATAGCACAGTCATTCATCAAAACTGCAACTTGGGTCTTCTGCCTTGAAGGAGCCTTCTTTCTAAAGAACAATGGTAGCTGTTCTTTTTAATTGGCTCCTTGATTGGTTTGGATTGCTCCACAAACCTTCTTTAACAAACTGTCCCAGTTTGTGTACGCTTTTGACAGTCTTCACTACATCTGAGTCCATGATATCCTTTGCGTCCAAAGTTAGGAGACCACCACTGTTCTCATTGAAAGGGTTTCCCATGTCATCAAAGACTGTCACCAGACAAGAGGATTCCTTTGCAAAAGACACTTGTACTCCTGGTACTTGTTGATGATGATTTATGTATTCCTTGCTGCTGACAGCCTCTTCAAATTCTTCAGTAATCCTGGATACTTTTGGACCTGCTATCATTCATCACCGTAGTGCTGCAGGGTTGTCTGTTAACCCCACTGCACCTCCTTTACTTTTTCCAAGAGCATTGACCTGTTTGTGACCCTGAACTAGCAAAATAGCAGAAAAATGGGCACTTTGTCTTGTGTGCTAAAAATTCTCCAGAACAGATCTCTTGGTATACTGCTGGGTGCCTCTCTGGTAAAGAACACATATCTCAGTGTGTTATTTTTTATTTCAACTGTTTTACACCCAATAATGAACAAGTGGCTGAAAACAAGAAGTGTAAAGATACGAGAAAACGAACAGTCAATATCTAGTGTGAAAAATCTAAGTGAAATGATGAAGATGGTCCGGGAAAGGAAAGAAAAGAAAATATTGCACAGATTATACAAGATATGGCTTTACATGCATTGGTGATCAAGAGTGTCCAAAACCATGGTGTATAATTTGTGATGATGTTCTAGCAAACAGCATCCTCCAACCTTCTTTATTTTGGTGCAACTTATAAATTAGGCACTCCACACAACTCAACAAGCATGTTGTTTTTTTAAAGCGAACATTAGTCGAGTAGAAAAGTGACATTAGCAGTTTTGTGTCCAAAACAGGTACTGCGAACGAAGTGTTGCACCTAGTGAGCTACCTAGTAGCAAAAGCTTTAAAAGCCCATACCATTGCAGAGAGCTTGATTGGTCCATATTTAAAAGACATAGTTCAGTGCATATTCAGAGAAAAGGCTGCAAAAATGATTGACATGGTAACTTTGTCTAATAGTACATTTTCGCGGACTCGTGGAGAATTAATGACATGTGAAGTAATGTAGAGACCACAATTGTACAGAGAGTTTAAAATAGTCCATATTATTCTATGCAATTGGATGAATCAACTGATGTTGGTAATCTATTGATTTTGCTAGTACGTTATGTGAATGAAGGTATGGTTAAAGAAAACTTGTTGTTTTGCCATCCATTGAAAGAATGTACAACTTCAATCTGACTAATGCATATTTTCAAGAAAGTGAAATATGTTGGTCTCGTTGTATAGACATCTGCATTGATGGGCTACACAAATGACGAGGAAGTATACCGGATTTGTAGCTCGAAAAAAAAAGAAGATCGCATCAAATGTCTCTTGGACTCATTGCAGTATTCACGGACAAGCTCACGCGGCAAAATACCTACCCGAGGGACTGAAGAAAGTGCTGGACAATGCAGTGAAAATAATGAATTTCATAAAATAATGGCGAACAAATTCCATAAATTTTCAGCCAGTTTGTGAACAAATGGGTGGTGTACATCATTATCTGTTGACCCATACCGAAGTTAGATGGCTTGTTTGAGATTAGAGGAGAAATCCTGTTTTTTTTTAACAGCCACCCCTTCCACCTCGCCAGTTGTATGGAAAATTATGTCTGGCTTCAGAATTTAGCTTATTTATCAGACATTTTCTCGAGGATCAATGACCTAAATGTATATCTTCTAGGCTTCAATTTAACAGTTTTTAACGTGCAAAATCGAGTTGAATCTATGATAAAGAAGTTGTAATTCTGGGAAAGGGATTTGGAAAACAACCAAACTCAGTGTTTCAGTACTCTTCATGACTTCCTGGCAGAAAATGATCTTCGATTGGATCAGTGCACTAAAACCAATATACATCCACACCTAAAAGGACTTTGCACAATGTTTAGGGAATATTTCCAGACGATAATGATTGGATATGCAACCCCTTTGATGATACCACTTTCTTATCACAGATATTGAGCATGGAGGAGAAAAAGAAATTTATTGAGATCTCCTGTTATTACGAACTGAGAAGGAGTTTCGGAAGTCTGTCATTGAGCAGCTTTTGACTGAGTTTATGAAACGAGTACCCTCTGGTGGCACAAAAAGGTATTGAAGTTTTGTTACTGTTTTCAACAACATACTTTCAACAAAAGCATTTTCCTCGTATGCACAGTTCAAAACCAATTGCAGAAGCAGACGCAATGCTGAACAAGAACTGAGACTATCTTTCTTCAGTGGTTCTAGACTTTCAAGAGCTATCCAGCTCAATGCAGGTGCACCTATCACACTGAGTAGATTATAACTTGAAGACTCCTTATGAGAAATAGAAAAGTGAGGGGGTAATTTTGCTGTCTTTAAAATTAAATAAACTGCTATTGCTGAAATGACAAAGAACAAGTTTAGGGATAATTAAAGTGATACGAGTTACAAAAGTGAAATCGTAAAAGAGGGTTCATATTTTTATAATGTAATAATAAATAATGTGTAATAAAAGTTTCATAAGAAAAACAAATTTTATATTTCCAAGATCACTGTTTTCATACTCAGGTAAGAGAGAAACTCCCTGGAAAAAATTAAGAGGGGGTTCGTGAGATCTGGCATTTTCATGAAAGGGGTTCTTGGGATGTTAAAGTTTGGGATCCACTGATATAGGCCAAATACCCACGGCATAAGCTGTACAAATGATTCCAGGTACTTGGGGAAGCTTGACTCTCGGAACGATCCAATAAGTTGGAGTATGCATAGTTCCAACTAAAGAAACTGGGGTTGTTCAGCTGACATGTTCTCACTCCATGCTGTGAAATACCATGGTTCCTCTCCGTTTGGGACATTTTCTTGATACCTATCGTGTGCCCGGTGTTGCAGAATGTTGAGGGTAGTTGATGTGATTTGGTGGACATGTCTGGTCCTAGTAAGGTTTGTAGCTTTGATCAAAGAATCAGCTACTCCAATTGTAACAATACCAGCAGGGCAGATGCCAGTAGTTGTCAAATCACTACCTTCAAACCAGTCTCCCAAGATCTTGAATGTAAACATTTCAATATGTAGTCCATCAACCACGATGATAAATTTTTCCTCTCTCTAAGTGTCAGGGGAGTTCCATTGTATTGGTTTAGCAATGGCAAACAGTGGTTTGTCCATTACAAGCATCAGAACCTGATCTAGATTCAGATGTTGAACAGCAGCCTTGACAACATTCACAGAACGTTGTATCATGGCAACAGAATGTGCACTTCCAAAAACAATGGCATGAGGACAACTGTTGTAATAGGTCCCGTCAATGGTGTTTGTAAAGAAGCATGATATGCTGCCCATGAGAGGAAATCATTTTTGTTCAACTCTGCTCTCCCAAGTAGCTGCATAATATGCTCTAGCCACTCATATTCCTTTACCAATGAATCGGTCAAAGTAGGCACGGCTGGTTTTGCAGGTTCTAAGGTATAAGACATGAAAGGGTAGTAAGAGCTGCTGAGGCACATTGGTGTATGATGCAGGCATTGTGGCAGTTTGTTTCCTCTTTTACACACTCCCATCAATCACTGGGATATCACATGCTGTTCCTTGAGCTGAACCTGATGCTGTTGTTGAGCTCGGGTTATGGTCTATATTATCAACAGTAGCTGTTGTAAATATATGTTTTGAAAGCTTTGTAGGGCACACCACTCTTTCATATTCATAAATAGGTCACACTTAGTTAGCTATGTCTGTAGAAATAGCAAGTAAACGATCATAACAGATGCAAATCCCCAAGTTGAAGAGTGCTTCCCCAACTAGTACTCGCTTTCTTGTTTCACTATAAGTCTTTGAGGCAAGATAGATTGGTACTGGTATCTCTCTTGGCTGGTTTTTGACTTCACAGTTTTGAACACCAACAGTTGTGAGATGATCTGAGGTGCATGGGACAAAGGATACTCTGCAGTATATTGCTCTTTGATATCTGATTCATCTAGTATCATATTGACTAGTGCAGTCAGGGATGCAGGTACAGATTACTCTTGAAATTCTGCAAGAAACCTTCCATTAAATTTATGTTTGAGTTTCAATACATTTTGACGGATGACCTTTGCCGCTTTTGCTAGTGTTAACGCCTCAGAATCAAAATCCTTATCACAGACCTGTTCAAGTGCTGCTCCAGTGTCTTGATCAAATGCTAGTAGGAAATCAATGTCTTGATTGTGGGATCTTAAGTCTGTAATTGCTGCCAATGCTGCCTGGACACCACGTTCCTGCAACCTTGAAGAATACGGGCTCCTTAGATCTGTCATTGCTTTTGTTGACTCTTGAAATGTTTTAATGTGTGAAACTAGCTCAGCAAAGGTTATACTATTTCGAGAACTTTCACTTGAAGTAGGTGTTATATCTCTGCCTATCTATTGTGCATGTTTGTACAGCTTAGCCAAACATTTCGTGTGATATTGGGAATCAATTGCCACCATATCGCCACCTGCAAGTTTTGTCAACAATTTTGGGCATTTAGTTCTATTACACACTTCCGTGTTTTGAACTCAATATCGAATGTGGATGATTTATGAAGGCCAGCAGAAGCAGCTACATAATCACAGAAGATGCACAAATCTATCTATTTTTTCTGCTTGATTTCAGAACTGGATTTTCTAGTTGTTACAGAACTTGATTCCTTTGATTCCCATACTTTCTTATATGTGCCCTTTCAAGATTCAAACTACAAATTGTGTTTCTACATGACTTGTGCCTTGCAGCATTGTTGTCCTTTAATGTAGCTTCCACTCCAGAGTCTGTATCCAGTTCTTGTATATTTACACTTACCGGCATTGCATTAAGGCCGTGGAACTGGAGAAGATTTTCAACAAAATATTTGTATGCAGCTCCAACATCTTTTCTCTTGGAGTTTGCAGGACATTGCAAGGGCTCTTGAGTTTTAGTCTGGCATAGGATACACTTTTTTCAGTCAACAATAACGACAATCTCTCTCGAGGAGCTTGCCCCCCCCCCCAGAATCTATAAGCCTGTATTGTTTTAACATAGCTACAAGTTAGGTCTGCCTTCAAAAGCTAATCTAGAAGTAAGTATCATCACCACTGCAATGTCTTCATTCAGTATTTCAAGGCCTGGGTAGTCTGTTTCCTATGGAAAGCTTGAAGAAAATCAATGAAAGATAAGTACGAATTGTTGTGATGCATTTAAAACTTGTTTTATAGAGGACGAATAATTAGAGCAAGCATACTACATGCCTGGGTGTTTATTGTTTCACGCAGTCAAACTACTGCATATACTAATCAAACTTCAATTAAAAAACAATGATTTTTCAGTTAAAAGTGCTAAGAAACTTCAACTACATTATTCAAGACATTCAATTGCTCTGTGTAATTATAATCTATCCGTTGTAGTTTCTTCAACTTATAAGAAGTATATGTACAATAAAAATTTACATTTGTCACTCTCATTGCCACCAGGGGGCATTACTGACTGGGTTTCATATTCAAAAATGTACCAACTTTCACGTTTTTAACACAAAATGCACGATCAAAGCAAGCTATTTACATCGATCAAAGTTCAAAACAAACGCTTCTAATGATTTGAATGCATTGATTCATCAGCTGGGTACCCTCGCTGTTAATGATATTTTCGATTGTAACCCAACTGATATTTCACGACATTTGGCAAGTATATACACTGACTGGTCACAAGTAAATAGACACCTAATTTTTCGTCATTTAACTGATTTATGCTAACTAATTTGTGTTCACAGAGCACTACATAAATGAAGATGGTCCACACATGAATTATCTTGTGCTACAACATGCCTAGAACTCAAGGTTCTCTCGAATTGTCAGATTTTGTTAGAGGGAGGATAGTTGGTCAAGCAGATGGTGGAATAAGTCAGCGGCAAATTTCGCAGAATTTGGGAATCCCGCTTTCGACAGTCAACAGAATCATCGTGCCGTTCAGGAAACACGACAAGGATACAACAGCGTCCGGGTCGTCCTGGTCCATCGGAGAGGATAAAAAAGCTCTCAGGAGGAGCATCGAAATGGATCCCAGATTAACGACTGCAGAAGTGGCCAAAGTTC
>NW_013666966.1:178496-195633 GCF_000517525.1 Limulus polyphemus
GACCTAGCCAACATAGTCTGACGTAAAGACGTTTGCAAGTGATATGATGACCAAGCCTCTGGACTTTGGAAAGACCATATTGTTCTCAGACGAATCAAGATTCGCTCAATTTTCGGACATTGGAAGGATATGGGTCTTGGAGAATGCCTCACCAAGAGTTTTGGCTCAACAGATTGCAGCCAACTTTGAAGCATGGTGGTTTCAGCTTGATGGTTTGGGGAGCTGTTTGGGTTGGTGGGAGATCGAGCTTAGTGGAGTGCGTTGGCAACATACATTTTGCGAAATACGTCGGAATATTGGAGGAAGGTCTCTTGCCATTTTATTTCTCGGGTTTCGTGGACAAGAGCACAACGTTGTTCCAGGAAGAGGAGCACCGTGTCACACTGATAGAAACATCCAAAAGTGGCAGGAAGAAAATGGTATCCAGAATTTGCCCTGGCCAAGCCAATCTCCTGACATGAACACCATCGAAAACCTCTGGACCATACTCGACCGGCAAGTCAAGAAACAAAAAAAACCAACCTCGAACAGCGATCTACTCCAAGTTTTGAAGCGAGAGCGGGTGAAAATCCCACAATCTAAAATTGACGGGATGATTCTCACGATGCCCCAAAGGATCAACGAACTCAACGAAGCGAAAGGAAGATCTACTAGATATTATTTAAATTATAAATATATCAATTCATGTGAATATGACTGAAAAATTTAATTTTGTCTGAAAAGGCAGTGTCTATTTACTTGTGACCACGCTGTGTATGTTTTATGTTTGCACTAAATCCCAATAATATGCCAACTATGCTAAATAATCATAATAATGCATAGTATATAATAAAATTATATAAACAAAAGTAAATATATTTTATATATTAAACATTGTAATCAAGTGAATATTAAAAAAAAAGAGGGATATAACTTATAAACACATGAAAACTAGACGTTTACTTCCTGCACTATCAACATTCCCTGTCCTTTGAAAAGTTACAAAATTCACTGCACATGGAACTGTAGTGTTCCACCATCAGTTATTAATCCGTATTTTCAGATCAATATACAGTGTTGAACTTGACATTCTGGTGCTACTAAATCGTAATTTTATGTGTTGAATGATGGACTTAGAATATTCAGTAGTTACATAGGAGAATAATACTTTCCAGTTAACAATAATCATTCAAGTAAAACATATATTTTGCTGATAATCCTTATGACAACATGCTGTTTACAGTGCATTGTGGTTGAATGGTTAGCAAAAACAAAAACGCTGTGATACTAGGGGGCAACGTATATGAAAACAATAGTTACGTGAAGTGCACTGCCAAAACTCTTAATTATTTAACCTAAATTTTCCTGTTATTTAATGGCTGAATTAATATCCTCTTCCTACTATTTTATCATATAATTAATATTATTCTTTTAGTTTTCTGAAAATTCTCAAACCAACTTTCTAACAAATTTCTTATTTCTTGAAGATTTGAAAACAAATTTTAGACCACGATAGCTTTTTCTTTTTAGTTTGAAGTCGGGTTTGATTTCCTAAATGTATCCCACTAGTCATGTCATTCTTCAATTTCTTTAAAACTGATTATTCGTATTTATGGTAAATATTATTCAATCCTCTAAGAATTTGAAATGTTTTCGAAAATTTATTGCTTGCTCTGTTTTTCCTTTTTTCGTGCATTGATACCAATAACTTACGTAAATGACAGCAATGAACCGTTGAGAAATTCGAAAGTATGTCCTCTGATCATTTTAAGCTCACTATTTTCCCAAGAAATATCACGAACGTAGAATAATTGGATACAAAGTCAGACCCAGGATCTACAAATACTCTATCATAAGAACAACATTAAGCAGCCACAAGAAAGAGAGCTATATGTACTTGTTTTTTGTACACTGCACACCAACATTTCATGTAAAGATGTGCTTCAGTTCTTTTCTTTTTTTCAGACGGAATGTCCTATTAGCTAAATACAAATTTGTTCCATCTATTCCACATTTCTTCCAAAACTTCACTCCAAAGGTTCAGCGCGAAATGTGGACGTCCAAAGATTAATATTTAACACTTGTTAGAGTTAGGGTGGAAGAAACATATTTGCTAGTTATATTTAAGGTTACTTTTCTCTACTAATTAAGTGCACATTTTGTGCTCCGTTTCACATCAGAAATTACACGGGGTAAAAAGGTTTAAGCCAAACCTAGAAATTCTCTTCAAAGCGTTCTAATCGAAAGTGTGGTTGAAGCAAACTTATATACACTGAGTCAGAGATTCAGATTCGTGCACAGTTTCCTCTTTTATTAAGTAATAAATTTTATTTTCGCGAAAGTAACTGAATCATATTCTTATAAATGAATGTCTTGAAATATAAAAATAAAATATAAATTGACAAATCCCAGAAAAAATTGTTAAGTTGTTTCATGATTTGAAACTAGCTTGAAAGGTTTGTTTGTTTGTTTTAAGTTGAGCACAAAGCTACACAATGCTCTGCCCACCACGGGTATCGAAATCCGGATTCTGTAAGTCCGCAGACATACCGCTGTGCTACTAGGGGGGCAACTTGAAAGGAAACCAAAACGTGAAATGCAGCGAACCAGCATGTGGGAATGGAACTGCTTTTGACAAATATAGTGTATTAGCAGGTATGGCGGAAAGATTCCAATCACACCAACCTAATGAATATGAATAAAACTCGTTAACCAAGTATGTACGTACTTCATTTTGCTTTCAATTATTTTAAAAATTTAATTACATTATTGAGTGTAGACTGTATGAATGGTATGGTTTTTAAAATGATGACTGAGTAGAAGCAGCTGTGGCCTCGAAGAGAAGCTAAAAAGATTAGATATGTGACAAAGATAATCATAGTTCTGTAGGGGAAGGGGGCAAGATTATAAAAACCCCTGTTCTATTAATAGAGATATATTTTTGTTGCCCTGTGTAAAATTATGAAAAACTCTGTTCTATTAATAGAGATATATTTTTCGTTGCCGTGTATAAGATTATAAAAACCCCTGTTCTATTAATAGTGATATTTTTTGTTGCCCTGTGTAAAACTATGAAAAACTCTGTTCTATTAATAGAGATATATTTTTCGTTGCCGTGTATAAGATTATAAAAACCTCTGTTCTATTAATAGTGATATTTTTTTTGTTGCCGTGTGTATGATATGAACTTTTAGGTTTGCCAATATTTTAATTGCATAAATATTTTGCTAATACCTTAATGCATATATCTATGTTAAATACATTAAAATATACTTTATTAACGTTTTAGTTGTATTACTAAGTAAGCTTCTGTATTATTATAGCAGGTTACATTCATATTCGCACTAGTGTTTTCATAGTTTCATGTCAATATCATGAGGTTAGTTTCTGTCGTGAGGTTAAAAATCCTGTTAGTTTCATAAAGTATTTCATTAGGTATAAAGTGAATGGTACTTTTATATTTTATAATTTTACTTCTAGGATAACTATTAACTTTTATTACTGTATCCGTACCCATATAACCAAAAATATTTCATTAAATATTTCACTTTCTTGACTTAGCAATTATAAGAAGAAAAATTAAACTTATTAACTTGGGCATCCAAGTATACTTTATTATGTTAAATAGAGATTTCTAAATGTAATAACGTGGAAACATTGAAAGCAGAATAAAAAATTGAAAACATCGAGTATTTAAGTATTAAAGACGGCCGGTTTAGAGCAGCAAAACTGCAGGATGAAAGCACGTGCAGATACATAAATATTGGTTAGACCAAACAAACTAAATTAGCAGTTTTTTGTTCAAATTTTCAGAAGAATCGTACAGGTGAACGGTTATTATTCATTACCAACTTTTAAACATAGATTTGCTAAACTTTATGAAATTCTCCCAATTAAAGAAAGTTTACCGTCACGTGATATTAGCTTAAGCAATTAGCGTAAGTAATGATGTTTGATACCGCTGTAGCGAATGCATGCGGGTGATGACAAGAAATTGTTAATCTAGTTTCCATGGCTCTACTATTAAGGAAGTTATTAACAAGGTTTTAGAGAGGAAAACTACCACCGTATCTTTTAAAGAATCTGGTTAGTTCTGTAAAGTAAAGGTCTGTTCTGAATGATATGGTTGCGATCCTAAGGTTAATTACCGTCGAGTGTCACTTTCTTACTTGCTGTGGTTTGTTGGTGTGTATTGACAAAAAGTCATGATATCTAATCAAAAAGATCTTAAGTGTGAAAAAAAGTGCGGCCAGAAAAGGATTGATCGTGCGACTTAAATAAATGAAATTAAAATTGGTCATCATGCCCCCAGTTGAACACAAAACGCGGCCTGGCTAACTAATGAATGAATATTTGTTGTAAAATTCTTATCAAATACTATAATTTCGTTCCTTTTAAGTCGCATGCTCAATCCTTTCTTGGCCGCACCTTTTTTCCCACCTAAGGTGTTTTTGATTAGATGTATTATAATTTAAGTATCTACAAGGCTCGTAAAAATATAGACAGTTTCATCTCTTACCGCCCTATAAAAATGTCCTTTAATTGCTGCTTACAATTTTTGGATAATCTCAAATAGTTTGATTTAAGTATAGCTTAGTTAGAAGCATTGGTACCTCATCAAAGAGATGGCACGTGTGCATTATTCACCACCACCGACATTGTTTTTAGGTGAGGTTTAATTATTAGAGTGTTGAACAATGACACAATAATTAATGATTAAAATACTGTCAGTGTATTATATTTTTAGCATTTAAATGATAATCAATTTTGCTGAACCTTTTGACATCGAATAGGTTTATAAGCTGTTTTCTGGATCAACTTTTGATAGGAGAAAGTTATACAATTCATTATCGTTAAATCGCAAAAGTTAGCAATTTGGCGTGACTTGGATAGAGCTTATAGAAAATTGAAAGCGTTTTCAATTTTCTGACCTTCCAAGTAATTAAAAACAAATGAATGTGCGAAGAACATGATTGTTGTAATTGAATTTGTTCCGATATTCTAGTTGGTATTTATCTAATCAAAAACACTTAGGTGGGAAAAAAAGATGCATCCAAAAATATGTGATAGTTTGGATTACCACAATCCGAGCTACCAAAAGTGGAAACACTGCTAAACTATTACTAATGTTAATAACACATAGCGTGTCCTGCAGGTGTTTGTTTTGGCCGCACGACACACTGCTGTGTGTCTTGATAACTATTTTATTCTTTGTCACAGGTTGATGATATTGCAACAAACATTTCTAGCCCTGAAGTCTTACAGGCTTAATTTGTGTATTGTTATAACACTATCAACATTTACAGAAGTATCAATGTTACAATATGCGTTGGAAAGAAAAACAACATTCGGCCATCTTTATTAGGACGTTTTCATATAATTTATCATTTTATCCAAGTAAGTCAAACGAAAGAAACCTGTAACCAGTGTTAACCTTCGATAAGAAAGACAGGTGATTGTTTGTAGTATATACCTACGGACCTCATACTGGTGAAGTAAAAGCAAGTTGAAAATTAAAACTATTTTTTTCTACAGCAAACATGCAACAAATCATACGTTGTTTAATCCCTTAGAATAAGAAGAGTTAAGTACCTAATTTTGGCAAAACTATATTTGAGGGACAAGTCTCGTTAAAACTTTCCGAGTACATAAGCTATTGGTGCACTGACTCGGCTGATTATCCTATTCCTTGTGGTGGGGGTGGGGGGTGTTAAAGCTTGTAAAATGACTTTACTTTTATTGTTTTGAAATATATTTTTTCGAGTCGAAATATTTTATTGTTCTCTTTTAACAGTAATATTAAAGTGCATCCTGGTATAGTATCATAATATTAAAGCTTAATTATTTTTAAAACCCTGCGATTGTAACCAGAAAGCAGTTTCTTGATGGGATAGCGGTAAGTTTACGGACTTACCAAGGTAAAATCCGGGGTTCGATTCTCCGCGGTGGGCACGGCAGATACCCCAATATGGCTTTACTATAACAGACAAATAGTCCAGAAGGTTCTAATTGGTCTGGTATGTATAAAAGATACACTCATAATAACAGGATTCACAGATGGATATGTATGCGTATTTTCTACATTTAAGAATTTCTAACAATAACAGAGTATATTAAATGCACGTTCTGTCAACTGTATGTAGTCACTGATATCTTGGTGTACTACACGTCATCTGTGAGCGTGAGAGCACTGGTAAATTTGATTCCTACATTCGGTAAACATTCTCGTCTGATCGATCTTAACTTAGCTTGCTCGTTTGGAATATGAACACGGAATGTTTCAGCCCACATTACGTAGTTTCGCGCACACACTTCTGAAAGCTTCTACCAGATTATGGGGAATGAGAAAGACCATGAAAACCTGACTTTTGGAGTGACATTTGCAATCCTGATAAGAGATTTTTTACCTAGAGTAACAGCTAATGGCATTTATATTTCGCTTCTTTCAGTCTTTTATGCCTTTAAGAAGAGTAACCGAGAATTTGTGATGAAAAACATAAGGTTTGTTAGTTGCAATATTAGCTACAGCCTTGGCCTATAGTATCTACACATCACTGACTGACGTAAATGGTCTGGCGACTACATTCTCTCCGCATCACCGACTGACATAAGGTGATTTTTAATTAGAGGATATTGACATGTGAATAGTTCTAATCCCGAGGTGACGAATAAATCCAGCTATCATTCAGCAATATTAGAATAATTATAGCTGTAATTAAGCTTTATCGCGTTGATTTCATTTCTGTAATTTATCTTTGACTGGATGTTTGAGCGAATAACTGAGAAAAAAAAAATCTGTTCTAAGTAACGATTGTGCACATACATTTTACGCCACAAAAATAAGATATTCTGAGAAAGGGAAATTATCAAAAAACAAGATCAAAAATACTACAATAAAGCTTTTGATAAACATCCCGTCACACTAATTTGAACTTCCTATGATTAAATTATATATATAATATTATTTTTGTTTACTTTGAAAAGCATAACAAAAGAGAACTAATGAGTGGACAACAAGAGGCCATTTGGTCCTTCAAGGTTGTCCTTTTATACCTACCCTTAAGAAAAGTAAAAATTGAAATACACCTTTTACTTTTCAGGAAATCACTGACTCCGTTTCAAACTCTTGTAAAATGCCGCTTACACTACTACCGACAGCAATTCATGCTATAAACCAGCCATCCTTATAATAAGATTACATTTATCTTAACTGAAACCAACCTGTCTTTTCAAAACAATTGTGGCCTTTCGTTCTATTGTCTTCAGAATGCGGCACAAAGAAATCAGCGGCTTTGTGAACTTTAATAAGATCACTTCTTACTCTTCCTTTCTCAAGAAAGGATTTAAAATATCTTAATCTATCCTTATAAGATAACCATATCTTCTGAATCATCCCACTATCCCTCCTCTGAACCCTTTCTGATAAATCAGTATCCTTTCTTAGATAATGAGATTAAAACTGTATGTAGTGTTCCAAGAGGAGCCTATTTGGTGATTCGTATGAAAATAAAATTACCTTCTTTGAGTTATCATATTTTTTTTTCTAAAAATACCCTTAAATTCTATGAACTTTAACACTGGCAGCAGAATATCGCCTCGATAGCTTGAGTGACTTATCCGCCACTATGCGAATGTAGTTTTTCTCAATCACCAAAATATTTTACTTAACACTTTTTATATATCTTAAAATATGTTACTCTTAATTGTTTACAAAAATATTAAGTATATCCTGGTTTATTATAATAAAGTGAAAGGTCTATTATCTATAAAACCCTACGATTGGCACCAAAAGGTTCCCATGTATATTAAATACTGATATCGTTAACGTAAATTTTAAAAAACACAAAGGCTCAAGCACTGACTCCTAAATCGGTCTACTGGCAACAAGGATCCAGTTTGCCTGGACAGCCTTTTGCTTTCTTTCACCCAACCACCCTACAATCCACTTAGTTAGGTTTTCTCAAACTCCAACGATAATATATTTTAGCTAGTCAAATCAAATTAAAGATGTAGTATCAAAAACAAATAACGTTCCCCAAAAATATAAATAGTTATTAAAGGAAGATTACCCTTTCGTATATCCATATCAGCTTTCTTTTATGATGAGCTGCCTTCCCGTTGTCTCAGTGGTATCTCTGAGGGCTCATGACACTAAAAATCGGGATTCGATAATAACGATAAGCAGAGCACAGATAGACCATTATGTGGCTTTGTGCTTAGCAAAACAAACACTTTTTTATGATATCATATTTCATTAAATATTTTGTAAACCTTTTATCAGATTTTCTAGAACCTTCTCCACTATAAAAGTAAAACTTCCTGGAATGTAATTTCCAGGGCAACTTTTATAATTCCATTTAGAATATTATTATCAAATATCTTCTCTTGTAAAATCTCAGTAACTTTATAGTCTTATATGAAAGCTAGCCATCAGCATCCTTTGATATACTTAAAAAATCCTTGCTGTTAGTTTTAAAACTATTATCCAGCTGTTTCTCACAAGCTCTTTAAGATTTCCTTATTTCTCCTTTTGTAACCTAATATTTAGCTTTCCCATAGTTCTGTAAATCTTTCATACGTTCTACAAATTTAAACTTCTTAAACTTAGAACAATTATACCCAGTTTACTATATATATCTTTAGTAAGCCAATCAGATTTCACCTTCCTTGTAATTCTTTTCCTCTTTTTTAGAATACGCTTATCCTGAACTAAAAGTTTATTTTTAAACAATTCTCAAATCTATCCCACTTCACCTTTAATCTCATTATCACAATCCTATATGATAATTCTTGTCTCATGACATCATATTTGAGATTCTGAAAGTGTTCCTTCACTTTAACTGTTGCAACCAATTTCTCATTAGTAGTTAACAATAGATCTAAAACTGCTTCCCTCTGCTTGGCTCTCTGAGAGTCTGATATAGAAAATCATATTGAATCACTTTCCTCCTCACTACTTGACTCCATCAATGTGTCTAAAATAAGTCTCCCATAATAAATACATCTGTATTCTTAAGGGTAACAACCTTGATCTCATTATTCAATTTCACACTGACCTCATATATCTAATCAGATAGCCAATAACAATTTCCAATTGAAAACTTTCTATCATTTCAGTCAGTGTGGATTAAAGTCAATGGTTTAAACTTCTGACTATCATTTTTATGTCTTCATTTCCTACAAGTAGCAGCTCATCCCTTATAAAAGCTACTCTTTTAAAACCTCCATCGTTATTAAATACCTTGTAACCTGGAATTTCAAAATAATTCCTATTGTCAATGTACTTTAAATCTAACCAGATTTCAATAATTCCCATTATATCATAGTTCTTCTATTTCAACTTGATCCCTATCATCCACTTTGTTTTTAGTACTCCAACATGAGAAAAATAGCAACTAAGTTTATTCTTGAATCTACTATGTTTATCTTTAAATCTTATCTTTAAAAATTTCGTTTAACCTATTATGCTCTAAACATCTTTTTTTTTCAATCTTATTGTTGCTGAAGTTATCCGAACATTTGTTTATTCCAAATTTACAAAACTCTTTCATCACTATGCAAGTTTAATTTAAACTATATTTAAACATCCTCAGAGGATGACATTCAGATACTAGCTTCTAATATGGTTGAATATTTGGCTGCTAGCGATAAGGAACGAGATGACTAAAAGGTTTATATAGAGATGGAATATATAAGCATAGCTGATAAAGTTATTTGTCATTTCGAGCATGCTGATCACTAGGCCATGTCTGCCTACATTATGACAATAGCTTGCTAAAACGCCCGTTTTACAGCATTGGGTTATTTTAGCAATAACTAGTAGTAACTATGTAATTGTTAATAGTTTACTTCGTGTTTGCTGTTTTGTTTCATTCTAGTTTGCACAGTGAACTTACTTAAGTAATTTTTAATACTTTATTTATTTGAATTCTTACATCCCATTATAAGTAGAAAGAACTCTTGAATACAAAAGATTATGTATTTTATCTTCAGGTTTCCCTAAAAAATAGGCTGTTGATTATGCCTTCACTTCCTTTTGTTCTTTCATTACCTTTATGATTCGAAAACACTTTGATGGGTAACAAAATGTGTTAGTTAAGCTTTCAAATGACTTATCCATATATTTTAAAGGGATATTAACACCAAACTTGCTGGTTTTAGTTCTGAAGTAGAGAAATAGGCTCAATCTTTTATCGGCCTAGTTTCCACGTGTATTAATAATTTTCAGATCAGGCCACTTAAAGAATCATATATTATAAAGTATCCACAATTTCCAATGTATAACCTTATTTTTCTTTAGTGGATTCTGACTCTAAAGCTGTGGGTCTCACTGCTTTTTTCTTTTTTTTCAACATATTCATCTATCACGATAAATGGACTACATGTGCTACAGAACTGTAAATAACAACAACGCGAGTTTAAGGTTTGTATACAATAAATAAAACTAAATGCTTTTCTAATAAGTGAAAGGTAAGTGTAACAAGTAGGGCATTAAGAAGAAGAATCTCCGGAAGATAAAGATTTTGTTATGATTTTTGTTTTGTGTCCTGGTGTTTGCTTATCCCAACTACATTTTGAAGGCATTTTTAATTTTTATTTTATTTTTTACCAATTAAATATCATTTTATGTATTTAATACATAAAAAGCTACTTAGGACATTTTGATTGTTTTTCGTTACTATTATGCTTCAATTACAAGATAATGGTTTCTTCTCCCACAACAACACCCGGTGGTTCAGTGATAAGTGTTAGGGTTTATGGATGTTTTGTGCTTAATAACAAGCAAACAAACTCTTCCCATATTAGGTTTAGTAGATATAAAACTTCATATAGAGATGAATCTAACTCATAGTCAATTTCCAGATTCGATTTTCTTTTCCTCACTGTATCCAAGCCATATGTTTGTTTGTTTGTAGTTAAGCACAAAGCTACACAAAGGGCTGTCTGTGCTCTGCCCACCACGGGTATCGAAACCCGGTTTCTAGCGTTGTAAGTCCGCAGACATACCGCTGTGCTACTGGGGGCGAAGCCATATGTCAGTTTACCTTAGTTCTTTATAAATTTTTTTTATGAATTTTATCAACAGCAGCAGAGTCACTTGGCCCAAACCATCATTTTTAATAACCACAATAAAGATTTTGAAAGAATAAAAACGATTTCAGTAGCGTATAGAGCTTAATAGTTGCATTTAAAAACGTTTAATTGTTTTAAAATTTAATTTATTTCAGAACGCAAAAATATGTTCCTTTACATAGATAGATAGATGTAATACGAGTGGGGCAGATTACTACTTGACCTAATATTTCGTCTTCGTGTACACTGATATTTAATTATTTCATGCAAATTTTTAACTTCCTGTAATTCAACTTAGTTGGACAACAAGTCAAAAATGAGCTAAAACGCTAAAGACGAAAGTAACCTGTTGTAGCATGTCTTAACTTCAGGCGGCATAGAAATATAATTGTAAAAGAAGTTGCAGTAGCATATGCAACTACTTTTATGTTTGTGATAGCTCGCTCTTGTTTTCAAATAACATTTCAGTTTCCTTTCAAGCTCTTATTTCCTGAGTCAGTGCTCATTCTTCAGTGCTTTGGTCCGATATTTGCTGCTACCTGTGCTTTTTTCAATGCTTGTGTTTCGTGCGTTTTTACCCAGCGGGCAATGTAACCTTACGTGAGCTTGGTATATAATACGTACAAAATTCTATAGAGAATTCTTCGAACTGTTTACTTTACATACACATTATAATATCTAATTACTTTGAAAAAATGTGTATGGATAAACATATATTATTTATAACTCACCTCTAACATTATTCATGTACAATAGGCCATGTCATTCTAAACTTTTACATTTGTGCTCAAGGTGTTATGAATTATTCCATATGTATTTGTTGAAGTTGTTTCTTAGATGAATTCCTATTATCATGATCTCTCATTTCAGTAAACACTGCATAACAGTGAACAAATACATTTTCTCAGATAAATGAATATGTCGACTTAGGAAATGTTCTTGAAGTTAATCAGATGACTTAGGAAAATACCTACATGTAATGATCGAAACGTAGGGCAATGTGCGATCAAACACAAAATGTTGTACAATTAAAATAGACGAAAATATTTGTACATCTGCAAGTAAGCACAGTTGTGACTTAGCTTTATGAATTTTTTTGCAGCAACTAAAGGGAAAATTATAGTTGTGGCAACAAATTTTGCAGCAACTAAAGAAAAAATTATAGTTGTGGCAACAAATTTTGCACATTCGTTGAATTTAGCTTTCGTTAAAAGTGTGATATTATTGTGATAGCATAAAAAGACTGATAACTATTTTAAGTATCTCATTTTTTACTGGCTCATTCCAAGGGT
Source organism: Limulus polyphemus (assembly GCF_000517525.1). Lineage (NCBI taxonomy): Eukaryota > Metazoa > Arthropoda > Merostomata > Xiphosura > Limulidae > Limulus > Limulus polyphemus. Next base: position 190,841 of record NW_013666966.1, read on the forward strand.
TTCCAGTTATTATAAACAAACAGTTTCTAGAATTTTGTTGTGATAAAACATATATATAAGGGACAAATAGTTTCTAGAGTTGTGTTGTGATAAAACGTAGATATAAGGGACAAATAGTTTCTAGAGTTGTTTTGTGATAAAACGTAGATATAAGGGACAAATAGTTTCTAGAGTTGTGTTGTGATAAAACGTAGATCTAAGGGACAAACAGTTCTTATAGTTGTGTTGTGATAAAAAGTAGATATAAGGAACAAAAAGCTTCTAAAGTTTTGATAAAACGCAGAAAATGTTTATGTGAGCGTATTTTTGTGTAATTTTAGAAAAATAATCCGACCCAAATTATCAAAGACTGTTTTAACAGATCCGTACACCATTTTACGTCTAATGTGTCTCCATCAAAAATCCTGTAGTTCTTCATAAGTATGATAATTCGTTGTTGTTGTTTTTTTTTTGACAAAATGGTGAATGATATGTAACCTTTTGTAATCCTAGTAGGTCGCATCTATTAGTAAAGCTTGTCAAATTCTTGAATAAACTTAGTTCTAAATATGCTAAGTAGTCGCGCACAAGCAATTAAACTTAATTAATCAGACATCTTGTTTACACGTGGAGTGCTTATAGAGAATCCTATGATCTCATATATTTCATACTGCCATTAATCTGTAAGGACATTCAGTCATCTTGCCAACTTTTGATTTTTTTTAATACAATAGTCATTGGTTTCGCTTAGAGCAAATAACTGTCTGATTCGAATATGTCTTTTTAGCGTAAAAGCGACAAATATAAAGTAATAGAAAAACAGAAGCCTATCCTGACGAAATATTTGACGGTATAAATATGGATTCTTATGAACCATTTAGAATATGCGACTTAAAATAAGCGATCGATTGTTACATGCCTGCTCAGTGCAACAAGTAGCTTTTGGAATCTTATCAATACTATAATTTCTGAAACTATATATATATGCGATAGTACATTATGTTCATGTGTAAACCAATGATGTAAACCAAAGTTTCTATGTTGATCGCATCATCAGATTTAAAAGGTTGAAAATTTGAATAACATACCTAAATAAGTATAAGTTTTACAAAAATTTACCTTGAAATAATAGCTCAACATATTCCAAGCAATATATTTAATGGTTTTAATGTATAACACATCTGCTATACAGTATAAACACCGATAACCTATAATTAACGAAAAGTGTAATATTAAAACTGTACTAAAAGCAGATGTTTAATGTACTTTGATTTTGCGAAATCAACGAATCGTATAACAATTCAAGAGTAGAGTGAAAACTCGCAATGTGTTCTAAAACTAAAGCCATACGATCAACCTTGGTAATAGAAATTGCCTGACCAAGGTAAGTTCTTGAAATATAATAATTCCCAACGTAGTTTACAGGCTAAATTATGTTACAAATCACTGTAAGCAATTACAGATTTAAAGAAGTTTATAATTCATATATGTATGTATGCAAAAACAGTTATCACTATTTTCTTTAAAATTATTAAACAGTGAGTTGTAATCACTAAAACAAATTCAAAGCCTATTATAACTCAAATTGTTTCAGTATTTCAATCAAACATTATTAAATGCTAGTGTTACATCACTTTCACCCGGTTTTGAAACATTATTGATTAATTGTTCGAAATCAAATTGACAATATATATAGTGCAAAGGATATACATAAAACAACAGGATAAGCTTTAACATAAAACATTTGCTGGTATGTTTGTTTTAAGTATTGTTGTACTTTTAAATGTTAGCTTAACATGATAGTTTAGTAATTATTAATGAAATAATATTGACTAGAACCACTTCTATCAGCGCATATAACACCTAATCTGGCGAAGCTTGGATAATTTAATAGGTATAACGTTACATTACAGTAAGACTAGTTATATTGTTAGCCGTATCTCTCGTTACTGACCTAATACATGTTTTTATGTTGCATAAAAAGAAAGGGTATTATTATTATGTTTTCCACCACATTATGTTTTATGTTTTTGTACATAGCTGCCATTAAGGGATCCTGCTCATTACAAGATCTCATAAGACCGGATGGATTATAACATACAAAATCTTAAATGCAACAAAATTTATAGTATTCAATTTATGATACTAAGTAAGGCACAATGCTTCGCCACCTTAGGTTTGTACATCATTTCCAGGCATAATGCTTTGTCATCTTAAGTTTTGTACATCATTTCCCTTAAATTACTAAGACAAGTAATATTTATTTTAGAATTTTATATGTTGTAGCCCAGCTTCAAGGTTGAGTGGAAACTTATCGACAGTGGTGTACAAGTTCTTATTAAACTGATATTTCAATTTATGAATAGGCTTTATCTGTCCACACCTACTCAAAGCTATGTGCGTTTCATTTTAGATATACATATTTTCCAAGCAACATGTAGTGTGACATTCTTGTAATATCAGGTTGTATGCAAACTGTATCCAGGTCAAATAATTTAGGGTCACGGTTTATCTTAAGCTGTTCGAACTAGCTAATTCCTTAATAGATTAGTTAACCCCGATTTAACCCTGTTTAATAATAAGAAAGAAAGTTCAACTTTACTTAGTAATTACCCTCATTAGTCTACAATGCGACGTTGGGAGTGTGGGTGTAAGTACTAAGTGCTAACGTGAGGGTTAGCAGGAACAAAAATGTCTCTGCGAAACATCTCTGTCCTGATTTAACTTCTATTGATCACAGGCCGTCATTATGTGCTCGTCGCTCTCATCAGGAAGAAAAGGAAAGCAATCATTGATTTAGTATGTTGGCAGCTAAAGGAACGCTTACTGGCAGCCAGTCTTTAATAATCTCTTTCGCATGCCCGGTTGGAATTCAAATGATGTTACATAACTTTTCTTCTTATGGTTATTCAATTTTCTTTCTATCTTTTTAATTCGATGCCTCTTTTATTTCCTATATTTGATTTATTCTCCTAATTTTCACTTTTAGTTCCATTTCTTTCTTTCTTATGATACAGATTTTCGAAAATTTTATATCTTAAATTTTCGAAATTTCTTCCTGTGTAAAACTGCTTCCTCCAACACACTCAGTATGTTTACATGACATTTTCGTCTTTTGTTTTTCTATACTAATATATATTTTGTTCTGTTATGCTTGTCTTGTTACTAAAAGTATTCTTTCATTGTATTTTTCAAAAAGTAATCTCCAGAAAGTACTAAAAAAAACACAGTTTGAACTATTTTGTTGTGATGTTTGATACTATCCCCTGATAAAGCTAATTCAATGAAACGTAGGGAATGAAATGGTATATTCTGGACGTTAGTCGTATTTTTTTATTTAAAAATTTATAATGTCTATTATTCTCCATTCAACTTTACAAGCATTGAAAAATGCTGAAATATTATTTCAATTGAACATCAGGAGCGTCATCCTTCGTATCTCTTTCTTTGTGAGGTTTTCCTGAGTTTCTACACCAAGTTGTATCCAAATTATTTCAGCCGGCTCGTGACAACAACTTGTGAAACAGCACACAGATGAACAACTCTACTTCATATATATGTATATATATATATACACACAGTAATTGCTTGATCATAACACTTCGGGTAATCGAAGTCCAGATTTTAGCGCTGTAAGTCCGGAACCTTACCTTTAACTCATTGGGGCACTTTTTGAAAGGTTAACCTTTCTTAATTAGGAGCAACCTAGAAATGATTAAGTGAATTAAAATGTGAGAATAGGTACGTCATTGTTACGTAAAATAGACTACCATGACAACCCGGAAGTGTTTGGATTAGCTTTCAAAGGAATGTTGCAGGTGTAACTAATTTCCACTGATCAATACGACAGGAAACGAGGAAGTTAGATCTAGAGATGTAAGAAAGGTTTTATTTTAAAAAGTAAATGGGAAACTATATTGGATATTTTATAAAGTAAAATAAATATATTATATGAAAATCGATTTGCCAGAAAATGTCAAGTAGAAATAGTTAAAAAAATAAAAAACAAACATGGAAAATTATCATAAATAAATAGCAAGTATTAAGAAAGATTTGGGTAAAAATAAAAATCTTACATCACGCATGAGAAAGTGAAAACGTTTATCATACAGTGGGCTAATTAATAGTCGAAGATCACTGATATTAGAATCTAGGTTTGTTCCATAACGTTGAACGGTACATAAAGCAGCAGTCCAATTGGATTCTTTCATTTTTCTATGAGCTTTAGATTTTAAACCAATTTCGATACTATGAGAATAATATCATTAACATAACTGACTAGGTTGATCAAAATGTTTGGTGTTACGTATTAGAATTTTAAATGGTTTGAAATTGAATTAATTGATAATTCAAATTTGTAGTTAAATTGTACTTTGGATTTAGTAGTTAAATTAAAGCCGATATATGGTCAGTTTACAATATTTGTCAACAAGATTGATACACACCGTTTTCATTTTTCACACAAATACGTTTTAATATACACACAACAGTACAATTTACAATAACAATTATTACAAATGGTTATTACAAACAATGATTCATAGACAGAAGTTTCACAAACTTACAAACAATATAAAGTTTTCTTTCTAGTCTGGAACTTCTTGATATCACAATGAGCGAGTTAATTTCAAGTCAAGCTAGCTAGCTTTGTCCTTTGCCACACACGCTGAATTTTTGAATTTGAGAATTCACTGAAGTTAAATGATTTGTAATGTTCGAAATTTATAAATATTTCTGGTCAAATATTTTAAGTTGTCCGATTGATAAGCGTTATAAAAATCGCAGTTATAGCTTTCAAAGTTTATAGCACACTG
>NW_013666966.1:196034-213341 GCF_000517525.1 Limulus polyphemus
TTCAGATTACATAATAATACTGAGCGAAATTTAAACGTTTACGTATAAAGATATATTGTTGATTCTTACTCTCGAGAATCCTCTACAACTTTGGAGAATACGCAGGAGTTTCGCAATATATATCTAACACTACAAGCTATGCATGTTTTTAAATATACACTTAATCTAAACAACGTTCATATTAAAATAAATACATAACAACAAATTCGTTACATTGGCAATAGGGAGGTCGTTTTTTCAGTATTAATAGAAGACTGGTTGTTAAGAGTTGTTTGAATTTGTCCTACATACTGATGATCATATGTTTTACATTGTTTAAGATAAATAGTGTTGAGCATTGTGCAATTAATTTCTTTCCTAATTTTGAGGTGTTTTTGAACATATTTGTTGGAAAAAAATTGTCGATAGTTTCTGTGAACTTCCAAGTTAGACAAGTTTTAACAAACAGATGACAACCATCCTGTGGTGGGTTGTAATTCACTTTTACATGAACAGTGATATTTTAAGATTTATGCTCTTCTAAAAGGAGACAAAGAGGACTTCATCAAAAATGTGGCAATCATTCAGTAGATGGAAATATTTCTCAAGATAAGCGAAACGTTTCTGAGTTTAAACTGACACGTAAAATGAAGAGGAATTCTGTTTGATTCTTTAGTACTGTTTAAGGGTGATTTTTACACTGTTTACTGGTGGTTTTTCGTTGATTATTCAATCAATCTGTGCCAGTTTCGTTATCTTTATAACCTCTTTGTAACATGGTTTGTTATAGATTTTCAGTATCGTTTCTGCAGTTTGTTTCATCAATACAGATTTTCATTCATAGCACTTGATTGTATGTAACATTTCGTTTAGTATGTATGGTATAGAAGCTTTTGTAGTGAAGATATTGTGGTCTGTCAGTCCGTGTTCTGAATAAGTCAAAGTCTAAAAGACCGTTATCCAAAGACATAGTGGGTGGAGGAGCAATCAACGATAAACTTGATTGTTTTGTGAAAGGTATTCGCATAAAAAGGGTCTTTAAAGAGTTTAGAACCGGCTGTCCAAATGAAGAATATATCATCTAAGTAGTTTTCCCAAGTGTGAAGTTTCACAGGACTTTTTTGTAAAAATGGCTTTCTATATGACCTATTGTTTGTTTTGTAATTAAGCACAAAGCTACACAATGGGCTATCTGTGCTCTGCCCACCACAGGTATCGAAATCCGGATTCTATCGTTGTAAGTCCGCAGACATACCGCTGTGCCACTAGGGGGCGAAATGACCTATAGAAGCCATCTTCTTACCTATTTCAGTACCATTAATCCGAAGGTAATGCTCGTTGCTGAATTCAAAATTGTTTAGAGATAAGACAAGACTGGCGAATTGGAATGGTTTAGGGCAGTTTTAGAAGTTGAAGTCCTTCACCTTGTGGAATATTAATGTAGAGGAAAAAACATCTATTATAAACAAAAGAATGTTAGAAGATAGATGTCCATTGTCACTGATTTCCCCGATTATATATATGAAGTGAATCGCGTCCTTTATGTAGGAAGGGAAAGTACAAGGAATATCTTTATATGGTGGTCAGCCAATGAAGAAAGTTTTTCAGTGGTGATTTTCATGCTAGTAATTGTGGAACAGCCAGGACTATTAGGTTTGCATATTTTGGATAAGATATAAAAATCTACCCGATCAAGCCTGTTTGAGCGACAAGTACTTGAAGTTTTCTTTGTTAATTTTCTTGTTTTGTGGGAGTTGTTTGAGAAATTAGTGTCCTCAACATGTTGTTAGTTTCAGTGATATAATCATCGTGGTTGAGAACAAAAAAGCTCCATCCTTGTATGCTGGCTTTACCATGAAAACTTTCGGTATAATAATAATATTTGTATATTCAATATACTTTTACTTTATAAAACTCCTCCTCCGTCCAATTTTACAGTACGCGTTTTGTCTATGAAACCAACTTTTTCCTTTCGTCTTTCTAAGCATTTTTTCTTCCAAACAATTTATTATACTTTCATATGTCCTTTTCCTCTTTCATATTCCTTGTACTTTCTTATCGTCTTAGATGTTCTCTTCTTTCTATGACATTTGTTTACTGCTCCAATCTTACAATATTATTATTTTTAAATACAAAACACACCTACCCCTTCTATCTTTTGAAACACCCTTTTCTCTGTAAAGTTAACCTTATCACTGCCTCATAAAATACCTTTATCTCTACGATATTCCAACTTTTTCTACCGTCTTTCTCGTAACTTTTTATATCTTTGAAACCAAACCTATACTTTCCTTATGTTATTTCTCCATAGGATTCTATCTTCTACTTCTAGTCTTACCATATACGGTTTATTTATGGGACCAAGTTCCATTTTCTATCTCTCCAGCTTTGTTTTTCTTTGTGACATTTTTATCTATCGCTCGAACAGGTCCACATATTTTTGCTCATCATTCGTCTCGCCTCATCTCTAATCTTCTTTATAAAACTTAATTACTTATCGTATATTTCTTGATATGATTTTTCAATTACCTACTTTTACAGTGTATTCTGGCCCGGCATGGCCAGGTGGTTAGGGCGCTCGACTCGCAATCAGAGAGTCGCGGGTTCGAATCCCCATCACACCAAACATGCTCGCCCTTTCAGCCGTGGGGGCATTATAATGTGACGGTCAATCCCACTATTCGTTGGTAAAAGAGTAGCCCAAGAGTTGGCGGTGGGTGATGATGACTAGCTGCCTTCCCTCTAGTCTTACACTGCTAAATTAGGGACGGGTAGCGCAGATAGCCCTCGTGTAGCTTTGCGCGAAATTCAAAAACAAACAGTGTATTTTTTCTATAACATTCCATCTGTAATATCAATTTTACTTTCTGGTTAAATTTTTTCTAAATGACATGTCATGGTTTCTGAATTCCATTTACCAGATGCTGTTTCTCCAAAAAATTCGCTTAACTCTTTTATGATCTTTTTAGAAACGTCCCTCTCTATGAAACCCATCGAGTGTTTTTATTTTTCATAGTGTTTGCTTTATACTCCTTTTGTTTAAAAATAGTTGTTGTTTTTTTTTGTTTTCTTAGAATGTTTTCCTTTGTGAAAATACATTTATGTATCTTACCTTATCTTTCCACATACCATCTTCTCTATAAAAAAGCAGTTATTTGTTTTATTCTTTCCGATACCCTATCTCCACAACATTCTATATATATCATTCCAGGATCATTTTCTCTCTAATACACAACTTCTTAACATATTTTTCTAGACACTTTTCTTTCATAAATATTCCATCAACCTATCTATCCAAATGATCTGTTAAACTCACTAAACACCTTTCCTACCTTTACAGATATTCATTTCATATAATCCCCAGTGGCTAAGCGGTAAGTCTATAAGATTATGACTCTAAAAATCGTTTTTCTATACCCGTGGGGGCACAACCCATTATATAACTTTGCGCTTAGCAACAAACAAATTTTCTTCATCATATTTTATCTATCTTTTCACATACATTTTCAGTATAAAATCCACCCATTTCCTGTTATCCAGACATCTTTCTTTATAGAGCTCTGCATATTTTCCAAGTGACACTTCATCTAACTTGCCTACTTTATCGATATTTTTATATTTGAGATGTATCTTTTTCAACCAAATTCCGAATTTGTTCACATATTTTCTATTACAACACTTCAGACGATACTAATTTTTAGTTTCGCAAATTAAAACCAAAACTGAAATGTTTAGATGTTCAAAGATAGTAAAAATAAATAAAACTATCAATCCCATCGAAGGAACCCTAAAAATAAGCTCTACATTTAAATATGACGTTCCTGTAAAAATTGAATTATTACTCTTCCAACCAATATATCCGACGACAGAGTTTTTCCATTCTCAAAATTTAAACGCTCTGTTTTTAAGAAGATTTTTCTGGTAAATATTTACTTAAAACTATTATTACCTATAAAAAACATATATTTTTCGTGAGATGACACACTTAACGTAGTGGTCTATTACAGAAATGTTGCTTTTGTATATGGACTATCATAAAGAGAGACATAGTGAAAGATTTGGTTTGGTTTAGAATTTCGCGCAAAGCTACACGAGGGCTATCTGCGCTAGCCGTCCCTAATTCAGCAGTGATAGATTAAAAGGAGGGTACCTCTTGGGCTACTCTTTTACCAACGAATAGTGGGATTGATTATCACATTACAACGCCCCACAGCTAAAAGGACGAGCGTGTTCGGTGTGACCGGGATTCGAACTCACGATTCTCATATTGTAGTCGAGCGCCCTAACCACTAGGCCATGCAGTGAAAGAAGTCGGTTCCTTAGTATTTTGGAATAAGCTTTTTCCTGTTATTGTACTGAAAGTACATATTCTAAATGTCCGCTTGTATTACATTCATAAGGGTACTGTCATGTTCTTGCAATATATACTATTTATATTTATGAAATAAATATTGTTGATATAATAGCATTAAACATTTGCTTTTATTTTCACTATACCCATTTTTCATGATCGTCATTTCATAAGCTGAGTAGTAACATACAGAAATGAGCTTTTGAGTTATTTATCTGAAACAACAGAATTGGTTTAAAATTCATGCATCATTGTTTATGGGTGAGTGCATATGCAGAAGATAATAAATTATATTAGTGTTTATTTACATTTATTGAGAAATAATCTACACATTTGGTGCTTTAAGCACTGACACTCTTTATGAATGAAATGATACCATTCTTTCAGTATCTAGTAACATGTCTTGCTAAAACTCAGATTAAGCGTTATCACAGACTTGATTACTATCTTTTTGTTCTTTTAAATCTTTTAGTACTTCTTATGTAAAAAATAACACGGTATTTAAAATAACAAACATATTTAAATTCTTTTAGCTACTATAGATAATTTAACTCGAGTTTCTCTTGCATTAAGTAGATATAACCTAAATCTCTTTGCTATGCCACTCAGGTTGCGAACAAAGGAGTTATGCATATGGTCCTGTCTGTCAGTGCGTCTGATTCTGTGCACTTGTGAATACAATAACTTTTGAAGGCCTTGAGAAAGGACGTCTATATTTTGAATGTTGATGACTATAATGGCTTGTGGTAATAATTCAAGGTCTTAGTTTAAATGAACAAAGCCACTAAGAATATATTCATTTAACTTGAGGAGTTGTACAACAAGCAAGGAAAATGGTAAATTAATTTAAAATGGAACATTTGTAGTTTACAATGCAGATTAGTTCTAGCACTGCAGGTGTTCTGTAATTGCCCTGGTTATGGCTTATTGCTTTGAAACTCAATTTCCTCTGTAGGATACTCCTTAAGTACTTTCCTGGACCTATCAGTGATGCACGGATGACGACTTCCCAATGCCAATTTGAGCAATCCAAAGACAAAACATTTAAATGATATGTCTGCGAACCATATAGCATGAATTTCAGTTTGTACTTAATTGCATCTAGTTAGAGGGAGGGGGGTGAATTTTGAAACAAACTCGACAGGGTTTAATTTTAAATTGAAAAAAAAATTGTTGACACCAAAAGATTGAAAATATTACTAATGAATATTTTGAAAATATCGAAAATATTTTTGATCAGACGTAGATTAGGAAGCTAGGAAGCTATCCATTTTTTTGATTTTCACCTAAGTTGTGTAGATTCAGTTAACTCACAATTAAGTTAAGTTGACAAAACTTTTCAAGTATGAGAAAGGCAATTGCCACTGTAGTCAACAAACTATTTTCATTACTTTAATTTCTGTTATGGAAAAACATTAAATAATTAATAATTATGTTTGAGAAACAAGAAAGTAAATTTTATATATTTAGTAAAGAAAAAAGCGACTTGTATTTTTTGACTAGAAAATAACATATAATATACGTTGGTTTGGACATGCGGCTGAATGCTTTTTCATTACTCTACACATTAAATGGTGCATCATAAAATCCAGATAAGTGTTTAAGGAAAAGATACAAAGAAAAGTTCATTTCTTGCAATGCAATTTTTTGAGATTTAAAATGTATTTTAACTAGCTTTAAAGTAATTTTTGAACAAGAGTAGTTTATTATAAAAGCCACAAAAAACTAAATTTTAGATTCCGCTTTTACCACTATAACAATAACACACAGAAATAGCATTATAATACCGAATTGGAGGAAAGGTGATAAAATTGTTTATAATATTTGAGAACGGAATAAAATAAAATGCATACGAAGTATCAAAAACAAATTATTACATATAAAAATTATAACATTATGTATTATAATTTGAAGCGTGCGTAAATAGTACAAATAATATCAATTTTAATAATAACAGAATTATGTTATAGATGAATAGCCATAATCAACTGCACAATATACAAAGGCGAATTAAGATAAATGGCTGATTTTAGACACCCTATTAGTAGTTTAGAAAATTGAAAAACTATTTTTAATTTACGAGTTCAGGTTTCCTTTTAAAATTAGGCGTTATCCTGAAATGTTCAAGTGTATATTCAACAAATCATGAAACGGCTTTACAGTGAAACAAGAACAAAAATCATACCACATTAGGGTGCCATCAGTGCTCACATACCATCCTAAAAACACTGCTGACGTTATTTTTAAAACTACAATATACAGCTCCACGGCTACCTTTAGTTTGAAAGAAGAGCTGTATATTTCTTACAGACATTAATTAGAACAATGCTAATTCATATCCACCTTTTTAATACGAACTAGTTTATTAAAATTTAGCATAGACACAAAGTTGTAATCGCACTGCTGCAACTTTATAATCAAACTGATACTTATTTCATCAGCGTTTTTTTTTTAAGTGTATCGTATAATAAATCGTTTGTGAATGCAGTGATTAATCGTATACCACTTGAAATCCAACTTAACACAGAAGTATTTTAAATAATAATTCTAACAAAACAGTTCTCATTTTAAATAACGCAATCATTTCATTCACAAGTTGTATATACTGATACTACATTACGCTCTACAAGTTAAATAGATTCAGCAAACAACTGAGCACGAAATTATATACAAACTTCATTGCCGAATATCCGACAGTATCAAAGTTTCCTTCACTTGATTTATTTTTAAAAACTTCAGTTTTTCTCGAGCAGCTTAAATAAATTCTATATCTAACGTTGCACGTCTTCAGCAAATCTTCCTCAGTTAGTAAAAGATAAAATAAAATGTATATTGGCTTTTAAATTGTTACGTGTGTTAGAGGGCGCTTAATAAAAGTAAAGAGGGCATTTTTATGAATATTTATGTTAGATTTCTGTATTGATATTAATAATGTACTTATAATGTAATTGTTATTTTGTGTACGTTTTATTTATTAATGCATTCTTTATGTTTTCGTAATTTATTTCATGGTTCGTTTTTTGTGTGTGTCCTATAAAGAGTTTATTAAATCTTGTTTTTGGATTTCTACAAATTTCACCAATAGATATAGATTCACAATTTACACAGTTAATTTGATAGATAGATCTATTTGTGTAGTCTTCACTATTGTATATAAATGTTATTACGTATTAGAATTTCGAATAGTCCGACCCCGAGTTAACTGATAATTTGAATTTTGTAGTTGAAATGTACTTTGGATTTAGTATTTAAATATATGCTGATATATAGTCAGTCTATGATATTTGCCAACACGATTAATACATACCGTTTTCGTTTTTAACACAAATACGTTTTGATATATACACAACAGTACCATTTACAATAACAATTATTACAAATAGCTACTACAAACAATGATTTATAAACGAAAGTTTCACAAGCAATATAAAGTTTTCTTTCTAGTCTGGAACTTCCTTGATATTTTATCGAGGGTTGACGATGAGCGAGTTGATTACGACTTGTATTACACTTAACGGGAAGCTAGCTAGCTTTGTCTCTCACTGATCACACGCCGATTTTTCCAAGTTATGTAATGTTTCATAAAAATACTAATATCCTATGAGAATTCACTGAAGTTAAATGAGTTGTAATGTTCGAATTTTGTAGATGCTCCTGGTCAAATATCTTAAGTTTTCCGATTGATAAGCGTTATAAAAATCGCAGTTATAGTTTTTGAAGTTTATAGCACACTGATTATAGCGAACTACTAATAAACACTCTTTTTTTTTGGTGCGTCGCGTTGGTTGTATTTATAGGCGTGGGAAGGTTTTCTAGAAAATTCAGATTATATAACAATACTGAGCTATATTTAAACGTTTAGGTATATAGATATATTGTTGATTCCTACTCTCGAGAATATTCTACAAGAATAGGCGTGTGTTTCGCAATATATATTTAACAGTATAAGCTATGTATGTTTCTAAATATAAATTTAATCTGAACAAACGTTGATATTAAAATAAATACATAACAAATTCGTAACAATGTCTTTAGGAAATCCATTTTACAGTTCAGAATTTTGTTTCAATATCTATGTTATGTTTGTGCGAGATTCTCCCCCATGTGCTTATAAACTGTTTTCCTCTCTTTTCTACGTATGGAATAATTGTTATGATTTAGTTATTTTTCTTTACCTTGTCTTTATTATTTTCTGTATTTTGTTGAGAGCTTCGTTTTGTCTTATTTCTTTTCAGTGATTTATCACTGAATTATTCTGGGAACTATTTAAACTGTTAAAGAAAGTCGAAAGATAAAGTATTTCATCTTTGTTTAATTGGGTGAACAAAAGCCGATAGCAATTTTGTATACGCCTTTTATTGTACCTATTTTTTTTACAGATGACGTGTGTTCATTGTTAATTGATGCACGTTTCGTTGTTAACAAACTAACAAATAAAATCAACAAGGTAATAAACAAAAATAAAAACATTTAACATAACTTCAATCGTTGATAAATAAAATAATTCTAACTTAATATATTCAAGTCTCCTGTTTATGTAATGACATAAAACAAATGATATTTGCAAATTTATTTGTACATAATGGCAAAGTTAGCCTCAAGTTTTAATTTTTCAGTTTTTATGCTAATATTTTTATTGATCTATCTGTCTAAACAATTTAAAGCCAAGTTGACGACTTCCGCTAAGAAATGAAATTACACACTATTCCACATATAAGGGCGTTATCATAAAGAGTGAATTTCATTTTGTGTTCTCTGATGGGGATTGTAATTGTGTTCCCTTAACCCTCAAATTACCGACTAGTTATTTTACCGTCAACTACCTGTGTAGTCCACATAACACATCATATTAAGTAATTTTTATTTTTTACCTATTACAAAAATCAATGTAAAAAAACAGATGGTAAAGCAGTGATCAATAATAAAGTGCAACATTGACAGTATTTGATCTTACATATTCGTGTGTCGTATACTTTTAGGTGAAAGAGAGAGACTCATAAACATTTTAGTCCTAATAGTTTATTAATATGTGTTTCAAACACTTATAATGCACTACAAGATCCCCTACTTCAACATATTTTGTCGAAGTTTTATGTACGAAAACATGGTACAAAGTTATAGTTTTTCATCTCAAGTCTAAGTGATTAAACGCAATGCTGATCAAAGTTTTACTTTGGACGTTCTATCTAAAATTCTAGCAGTTAACTAATTTTCAATTCTGATTCGTCTAACAGATAGTATTCGAAGTACGATATCGTGCACGTAACATCTGTGATGAGGCCTGATTGGAGGAAACTTATGAATCAGACTGGAAGTTACAATACCTAGGACTTAAAACAGTATAAAATACAAACATAGGAAAAGGTTACTGCTTATATAGATGAGGGTAAGGGTATAAATTTGGTATATCTGGATTTTCAGAAAGCATTTGACAAGGTGCCACATAATAGTCTTGTAAAAAAAATATCTTATTAGGTGTGTGGGATAAGTTAGCTAATTGGATAGAAGAGTGGCTGGATGGAAAAAACAAAAGCTTTTTTTATAAATTGAGTTTAGTTACACTGGGTTAATGTCACAAGTTGGGTACCTCAGGGCTCAGTCTTAGGACCTTTATTTTATTTATATCAATGACATAGATGAAGGAAGGGTCAATAAATTTGTTAATGGTATTAAGGTATTTGTTGTTGCTAGCTGTGAAGAGGATGTTGCTGATTTACAAAAGGATTTAAAACATTTAATGAGTTAAGCGAATAAAGGACTGATGGAAAACAACTTAAAATTCTACTTGCCTACCATTAGCAACAGCACACTGCTTGGATGGCTTAAGAGATTGATCAACCATTACACCAAGATGCCTTTATTTAAGGCTATTCCCATCCAGATTATTCTTATAATTCACATTATGATAACTAACATGCATTATTTTTCATTTATTATAATTAAAATCCATCTGCCATTTATTTGCCTAACTCACTAAATGATCTAAATCCTTTTGTAAATCAGCAGCATTCTCTTCACAGCTAGCAACACTCAATACCTTAATATCATCTGCAAATTTATGTAACTTATTGACCATTCCTTCATCTGTATCATTGATGTAAATAAAAAAGAATAGATGTCCTAGGACTAAGACCTGAGGTACCACACTTGTAACATTAACCCATTTTGACTGAACTCCATTTATAACAACCCTCTGTTTTCTTCCATCTAGCTACTCTTCTATCCAATGATCTAATTTATCCCCACACCTATAGAGATAACATTTTTACAAGCCTTTTATGTGGCACCTTGTCAAATGCTTTCTGAAAATTCAGATACACCAAATCTACAACCTTACCTCATCTACATAAGCAGTAACCTTTTCAAATAATATCAAAATAGTTTTAACACAAGGTTTTTTTCCCTTAGTGAAACCATGTTGACCATACAGTAAAATTCAAAACTTTGTTAAATAACTTTGCAAAGCATCTTTTATCGGACTTTCCAAAACTTTTTCCACAAATGATGTAAGACTATTAGGCGTATAATTACTTGGCTATAATTCAGTGTAACTGATAAATATTGACTTTAGTGCTCTGTTATCATAATGATACAACCTGTATATTAGTTTAATCTGCCGAGTGCAGACTCAGCCTTTTTAGGGCAACTCCCTGTTTTAAGTGTTTATATTTTAATGTCGGATTTGAATTAGACAGTCATTATTTACCAATAACAGGTGTCTTCGATCTCAAACCCCATCATAAGAAAACAAAAATTTAATTATAAAAAGTAAACTGGGAAGAGTATGCAAACTTCCTGGATTAGTCATCAACCAGACTCAACAGTAAATTTAGCCGATATTAATTATTACTGTCAAACAGTTACTGAGTACCTTGCGGAAAGTTCAGGGACATACTTTACCCAAATAAAAACAATATACAGCTAAAAATAAATGGTAACCTCACACATAGATTATAAACATGATAAAAGAACACCGTTATCTAAGAAGACAATATATGAATACAAGAGACTCATGTATCAAAACTCAGATTAATACACTGGAACAAAATACGAAATGAAATAAAACAATTAAAACAAGACAAATGGGACACTTACTGTTCGAAATTAAACGAACACACAGACCCGAAGAATTTTTGGAGATACCTGAAACGATTTACAAACAATCAAAACACATATAAAACTTATCCGACCTTAAATCATGAAAACACAATAGCGTATACAAAGAGACAAAAAAAAAGCTGAAATTTTTAAAGAGCAATTAAGAAAAACATTTAAAATTCATAACGAACCAGACATGGATGCACACTATTTTAACACAGTAAACAAATACATTAAACAAAATAAGCACATCTACACACAGACGTTCCCTGCTGTTTCAATCAATCTTCAAAATACACAAAGAAACAAAAATTATTATGCAAGTAAAATAAAAACACAATAACGAAAATAGAAGTAATTACATCTTAAAATATCAAAAACAAAGCACCAGCAGAAGATGGTATACAAGCTTAAGTCCCATAATATATAGCTTTAATCAAATAGAATGCACTTTCACCTGTTTTCTCGATATAGAGAAAGCATTTTATACTGTATGTCATAATGGCTTAAGATATAACATAAAACAATTGGAATTACCGTTATTCACTGGTTGTCTGACTTTTTAGAAAATATCAATTGAACGTGGAAGGTACCTACTCGGAGTACTTTACTCCCGAGGTGGGTGTTCCCCAGGGAGGGATAGTTGGAAAAATCATATCACTTAAATCAGGAAAAAAAAGTATGGTAACGAGCAAACTATGTTAAGAGACTTACAGGAGCTGCACAAGAAAATATAATCACAATTTATAAACAATACATAAAACCAGTAATATAATATCTCTATCCAGCATAAACTGATGTAGCACCATCACACATTAAGACATTACAGACTATACAAAATGCAGTCATCGTCACAGTATTCAGAGTACCCATATCAATAAACTTAAAATTCACGCATGAATACGCAAATATAAAACCAATCCACAACAGACTCATAGGTCGCTCGTTCAAATAGTTTCGTAAAAACGACTC
Organism: Limulus polyphemus; assembly: GCF_000517525.1. Lineage (NCBI taxonomy): Eukaryota > Metazoa > Arthropoda > Merostomata > Xiphosura > Limulidae > Limulus > Limulus polyphemus. Next base: position 208,435 of record NW_013666966.1, read on the forward strand.
ACTAACCTAAATAGATCTCTATATCATACATGATGATGATTGTCTTAAGTATTTCTCTCCACTCAACTTTTACTACAAGAAAAAGCCCAGCTGCACTATACTATAAAATATCGTTTAGAATTAGGTATCACTGTGAAATATTCGTCTGGTAACTACTTCAATAGAAAAAGTGTCATTTTATTATGGAACTGTTTTTGAGCGTAAACGACCAAATGAAGAGAAGTAGTGAAATAGCAATAAATGCTATAAACATTCTATTCGTGGGCATGGCCCTGAAGAAGGAAGTCGAAGGTATCTATGTCTTGTGTGGCGTGAATATCCAAGGTTTGTTTACCTACATAATGAGCGCTGTCAACAGATCTGTTTTCATGGATATATTACATTCAGGTTACCCTTCATTCACATTACTGGTTAAACTTTCGGTACTAGTTTTAACAATATTTTCATTACTACTACTATCGGGGTTGTTAACGAGAACCACCTCAGTAGTTTTGTTAACAGCCTCGTCATTTTCAGACATATGACTATCACTCGAGCTGAAACTTTAGGAATTTTATGCATATCCAAGGTGGACTTGTTTCCAAGAGACACGAGATCTAATACTTAATGAAACAGACAGATGCTGATATTGTTTGTATTACTTATCACAACATACATACCAATAAATTTTCCTGGATACTCAATAATCAGATCAGATCGCTTAAATAATAGGGATCCAAATCAGGATATAACCTTAATTTATAAATTAACATTAGTTATCAATAATACAGTTTAAACTGTGGCCGGTATTTACTGCTTGCTCATTGTCAAGGACGTTAGATACTAGCCAACTAGAAAACATTCTCAATCATAATAAGAAATATGTAGTGATAGGGGATCTCAACAGTAAAAGTAATTATTATGGACGTAATACTACTACAATAAAAGAGGTTTTACTGTTAAACTTACTCAATAATATAGATTCAATACTTTTAAATTATGATACGCCTACACATTTTTGTAATGCAACCAATACGTGTAATACTTAATCTATGTATTACTTCAAAAGAACTATCCCAGAAATGCTCAGACTTTCAAGTCGGAAAGGATATTGATAATGAACATTTTCCAATATGGTGTATGTTCGATTTTGCCCCTCACCGTAATATACCAATTCTTAATCAAAATTATAATTACAACAAAACATACTGGCTAAAATACACAACTTTATTGGGCGAACTGCTTCCAAATTCCGTCACAACTAGTGCCTCACGACCGTTTGATATTGACAAATATTGTCCAGCAATAACTGAGTGTTACAAAAGCAGCATAAATAACAATATCTAAACACAAACACTACAGCACATGGAAACCACATACAGGTATAATACACATGATTAAAAATCGACACAGACTATGTAGACTGTTCATAAACATAAGAGACCCAAACATAAAAACCCAGATCAACACACTCAGAAATATAATAAGGAATGAAATTAAACAAGAGAACTGGGACTCGTTCTGTGCTAAATTAAATGAACAGTATGACCCACAACACTTCTGGAAACATCTTATAAGATACACACATAGTCACAAAACCCTGCCCAACACTACTTGTACGACAACAAAATCGCCTACACAAACATCCAAAAAGCTGAAGTATTTAAAGAACACTTACAAAACATATTTAAAAAACATAATGACGCTGTTATGGACAACTATCACCTAATTATGTTTAAAACACACAATGGCTCTGTTATTGACAACTGTCACCCTGTACTCTTCATCATGTATGTAAGCGATATGCCACTAACTGATACAAATTTCTGTTTTGCTTCGTAGTTCGCGGATGATGTAGCAACTTGGAAGAGTTGTTAAACTCCCCATGATTAATGATATAGCTGAATACTCCCAAAAGAAAAGAATAAACTTAATGTTCCAAAAATATCGGACATTATGTTTTCAAATTCCAATAAAGCTGGTAAAAACAAACCCGAGATTTACCTAGATGGAACACTTCTCTAAACTGCTACATAGCAAAAGTTTTAGGCCTTATTCATGACTCGAAACTAACCTGAAACACACTTTTGAATGAACTCAAAAACAAATCTGGAAGGGATTGAACAACATGAGAAGTCTATCTAGAAATTATACAAGCACATCACCGAGAAACATATTAAAAATCTACAAACAATACATACGGATGGTATAATTAAACAGAAATTACAAACTATACAAAATTCAATCCTCACTACAGCGTATAAAGTTCCACACACCAATAAGTTCAGTTTTCCTACACAATTATGTGGACACACGTGTGTCACTCTACAACAGACTTTTGAATAGATTGGTCACCTACTTCTAGAAAACTTAAACAAAAAAGGACTAGATCGCTATATCATACATGATGGAATCCATCCGTTGAATGTAAAGAAGGAAGAGATCAACGCAAGAATGTAAGATGGAGGATGACATTTTGGCAGTGTTTTTCGTGATTTTAAATTTTCATATTTTCTTTATTCTCGAGTTCCATTTAATATTTTTGAAAAAAATCAATTTTTTAATCGGTCTCTTATGTGGTAAGTATATTTCCATTTTTATTTGTTTTAAAAACAATTTGTAAAATCTGTTACAACAAGCTTACATTTACTCAGTAAAAAGTAAATATATCTTTACCTATAGCCTATAGTGTTGAAATGACGTAAAAGTTTAAAGTTTCATAAGACTATAGACTATTTCTATAGACTAAGCTTAAGCCCACTGATTAGACTGCTGGGTTTGCACCAAAAGCTTTTCACGGCGCTGTTACCAAAGTGATGGCATAATAATAATAATACAACTTACTGAATTTAGTCATTATTAATTTGATAAAGTTTGAAATTTAAGTGTTAAGCATATCATTCATTTAAGCTGTTTCTAAGACAAATTTTTAAAAAAGTAAGTTTCTTTTAGGCTTTTTCTGATGTTTTGTAGTAAATTGTAATAATGAAAGTTGTAACATAACTTACCTATAGTTCTATTTTTAGGCTAAAATGTTTCATACATATAATTTGTATCATATATATTTGTCCCCCAGTGGCACAGAGGTATGTCTGCATACATAAACGCTAGAAATCGGGTTTCGATACCCGTGGTGGGCAGAGCACGGATAGCCCATTGTGTAGCTTTGTGCTTAATTCCCAACAAACAAACAATTATATATATTTTAATATTTTAAGCACATATTATTAAGGTAGGTTTATGTGAGCCCATAAATCTCATAAGCTTATAACGATAATGTAAAAAATCAATCCACATTCATTTTTGAACTATATCCTCTTTCATATTGTACTTTTAAAATTGCCGCTGAATAAATATACTTTTTCTTTATGAGAAAAAAAAAAGCTCCACATTTTGCATCTGTCATTGCATATAATGAAATTGATTTAGTTCTTTTTATTTTACGAATTCTGTTGGAATTTTATCTTATTTGTTTTATTCTATAATACTAGTTATCCGAAACATCCAAACAGTTGTCAGTAAATTAAACTTTTTACATTGGGGAGCGACTGTTAATCTTATTGCGATAAAAACAGTTCAGATATTGGAACTTAAATTGTAGATTTTTATTTGATTGAGTGGCTTTAATTCAATAAGTAGCTCTTCATGGTCAAAGCGTGAATAGAAATATGAATCGCGCGCTTCTAGGGATGAGGATTATTCATGAATATTGAGATACATATTTTCATCATCAATTTTTATTTTATTCGAATTCCTTTCTAGTAGGTTCCCTGATACCCTATGATCTTATTTTATCAGATGGAACCAACCATAAATGCACTAATGAGTTTACAGATTTTCTTGAGCAGCGATTTTCAAAGGAACTATGATATATTCCATAGATGAGAATATGATTCTGTAAAGATTTTCTTTCATTTTTCTTCACAGGAAAGGTTTACATCTAATTATTATTGTTGATAAGGGGACAGTATAAAAATACGCATAAATATTAGTTTAGAAAATCCACAATGATTATCACTAAGATGCCAGACTGAAAGAGGAGGTCACTGCAAGATGGGTTGTTTTTCGGTATTTTATTTGGTAGAATGAACTTTAATCCTTTACATGAACTGTGAAATACTTTCCCATTGTAATTGCGAAATCATCAACAAGGAAACTTGCTCTCAAACGTCCCTTTTAATTGTGTTGTGAATAAACTGGCACTGATGATTACCGTCTTTTGCGCTGAGTAATATTAAACTGGTTTATTAAAACGTTGAGAAAAATAATGTTTCCTTATTTTGAAAATTGATCCAAACTTACATATTGCTCAGAGCTTGCCAAATTTGATCACAAACGTTAAGATAATTTTGTATTTGCAAAGAAGCTGCTGTAATAAAATTAACTGAGCTTCTGTGGTGCAGAGTCCTCCTCTAAAGGCTCGAACTAGTCTGGTAAATATTGTCATTATCATTGAAAAGCTTTATTCTATGACATTATGACTAAGTATAAGACGTTTTTGGCTTCTTCATAAAATAGGTAAATAAATAAAAATGTTGTTAGTGTTATTCTTAGTGCAAAACTAAACATGTGCTATCTGCGCTTTGTTCACTACGATGAAACGAACTCCGAATTGTATTGTTGTAAGTCCATAATCTTACCAATGATCCACCAAGGGACACAGATAAAAATAACTTAAAGTATAACAATATGAAATGGGAAGAACTAGTTGAACAAATAATAAGATTTCTGAATTGACAAAAAAGATATTCATTGAAAAATAATAAATCATGAAATTGTATTAAAACATAATGAACATAGCTAATGTATTAGATACTTACAGAAATGTGCAATGTAAAAAAAAAAAATAATAAAGCTACACACATATTTTGTTACTCCAAGAATTTCTCGGTGTCGCTGCTATGACCAAGTGAACATACTGTTTCGTT
>NW_013666966.1:213615-221613 GCF_000517525.1 Limulus polyphemus
ATACATTCACTACATTTGTACAGAATATGGCTAGTTCAAGTTAGTCCGTACAGTTTGGTATGTTTATCAAACGATACATTCACTACATTTGTACAGAATATGGCTAGTTCAAGTTAGTCCGTACAGTTTGGTATGTTTATCAAACGATACATTCACTACACTTGTATAGAATATGGCTAGTTTCAAGCTAGTTCGTACAATCTATCAAAAACTCTGAAATATTTTCATACCGTAATTATGAACATTTTTAAGTGGAGCATTAATTTACGTGAACATAAGGTAAGAGTTTCTTCTTTTATTTCATTATTTCTGGTTTGGTTATCACGTTCGATGTACATGTTAGAGAACACGATAGTGAAACAGAGATCGACTAACAAGATGTTATTTATATGCCAAAGACCAAATTTGGTTGCATCCCACAAGAGTAGCTTAATATACTTTGTATATGTTTTATTTGTTCAATATATATACAGATTAACTTGTATGGTTTTAATATTTTTTACACCTTCTTAATTTGGATACACATTGGAAACAAATGTTGTTTTAGTGAAATAATTCTAGAAACATTAGCCTAATATTCTTAAAAGTTATCACATTCAATATCTCGTAAAGGCGCCTGACAAAATGTTTTTAAAATTGTAGTAATTATTATATTAAGTCATCACTCCAAAAATCTGCACAAAGGCAGTAATTTACAAACATAAAGCTTTGGTATATTTTTTAACTGGCTGGAAATGATTGCTGTAAAAAGTATTTTAACTAATTTCTTCAATTTTATACATTTTATACTTATTTTAATTTTTTTTTATTGTTAAAATGCAAAAGTTAATAATAAACACAAAAGTTAAAACAAAAGAAATTAAATCCAAACTACGATGCAAGTTTTCCATATTACAAGTAGCTGCCCGGGTGTTTCATCGGTAAGATTGATGGGTTATAAAGCTGAAATTTCAGGCTAGATCCCTGCGGTGGGGACAGCGCAAATAGTCCATTGTGCTTAAAACAAATAATAATTAGGCTGTGGTATAGAAAGTATTTGTCAAGAGATTGTTAAGGAATTATTGACCATATAACGAAGAAGACCTAAAATGATTTGTCAGAGAAGTTGAAATGGTAGAGGTTGCAATTGGTTCCCACGAAGATCATTTGTAAATTTAAGCTTTCTGTTGCGAGGTTATAAACTGTGTCAAATTTATATGTAAAGTTAATCAGTTAATCACGCGAGGATGTTGCCAAGAATTAGGGCTAATATAGCACGGAGATTCTAATAGTTACTGCATGATATACAAATATAGATTTCGTTGACTAGCTTCCATATCGCGGTTCAAGTTTCATTCCATTTACTGGACTTACTTCCAAGGACAGCGAGCTTTGATGAAATGCTCTGGTTTCGAATTCCGATCATGGTCAGAAATTCGATATCGACTAAAACCAACGCTGCCATTCAAATTTTCAGATCGACATTTCGCAAATCCACTGTGGCGTTAAGAGGAACAACCAGATAGAAACGAGAGCATTATGTAGCAGCAAATAAAATAAACTATAAAAATAAAGCATTAGTCAGATTTATTTATTATCTTATAAACAAAACCAGCAGAACTAATGTGTATAGCTTAGGTCACTGTTCGCCGTAACACAAACATCTATCACTTAATGTTTTATTCATTTGAATATCATATCTATAGGGATGCTCGTTTTTGATCCAGCCAACGAAATGGAATCTTCGTTGGTTTATTTGTCAAGTTTTCAAAAATATAAGGTTGCTAAGAAGTATAAGAAAAATTGACTACTTACAAGTTGTACTCAGTTGCTTGAGAAACATTGAAGAAACTTTAGAATCGAGACGTGTGTTTGTTTTTGAAATACGTTGATGAACCAATGAACAAACAAGTAAAGCAATACATACATGAATGATAATTCAGCACATTCTCCTTATTCACTGCTCACAGTAACAGTTTTCGAAAGAGCTAATTGCTCTGTTCATTAATACGTTGATTGTAGTGGCCTTATGAAATAGTAATTCCTCTCTTTACATTAACATAATATTTATCAAGTTAGTGAAATGTACTAGCAAAACTGTACACTTAAACACTGGTATTTGTGGGGAAATCTTTATGTATCTACACTCACGCATTGTTCTTCAAATCATCAAGAGATGTTTTACTCTTCCTACAGTCACATACAGTTCACTGCGATCCATACTTTGTTTATTGTTTGTAATCACAACCATATGTTCATTCTATCATTACTGACAAAAGACCCAAGCAGTAAAATCATATGCCTCCTATTATGATGCCAATAACCGTAACTCTACATTTGTTGTATTTTATTCATGTTGTTTGCCTTACTTTGCTCGTTCTGTTGTTGTTTCTTATATACTCTTTATATATATTAGGTCGTCAAGAAATTGATGTCGCGTTTTGGAACACTTTCATTAACTATCCCCCAGAAAAACATGCATCACGTATAATAGTTAAACGAACCGCCTAAATGTCACGTTACTGTAGCCTATATAATGTGTAGAGTTTAGTATACTCTAATCCCTTATAGTGATGACACATGACGAGACACACATTCGGCATGTAATGCTGTTTGAATAAAAGAAGGTAAACAACGCCTCTGTAACCACAAAGAATATCAAAGAAGTTTATGGAAATGTTTTGAACGTTCGTAAGTGTCAACGATGATTCAGCAAATTTCGTTCAGGTGACTTTAGACTTAAAAACTGTGATGGCAGGAGCCAACATGTTGGAATTGATATTGATGCTCTAAAGACGCTTGTTGAGTCTAACCCAAGGCAACACGCTCATGAAACAATACTTAACCATCTAAAGAATATGGGAAACTCCACAATGAAGGTGTTTGGGTGCCGAAACGAACTCTCCAATGATCATCGTTTCCAACGTATGTACGTTGCTTCGTCTCTTTTGGCGCGTAATGCACGAGAACCATTTTTCCACAGAATTGTCACCGGTTATAAAAATGTAATCTCTATGCGAATATTAAACGCCAAAAACAATGGCTCAGTCCTAGATAAAAAACCACTTCCGACCCCAAAACCTGGACTCTATCCGCAGAAAATGATGCTTTGCATTTGGTGGGACATCAAAAGAGTAATTCATTTCGAACTCCTCAATCCACAGTGAACTGTAAATGCAGAGATCTATACTCATCAACTGGAACGTTTAAATCAAGCCCTTCATCAGAAACGCCCTTCACTCGTCAATCGAAAAAGAGTTTTCTAATTCTTAATAACCGGCACTCCAAACAATTTCTGTTTTAATAATATTTACAATCAGCTATTTCATATGGTTTGGAACTATATTTCATTAAGATTACCTCTTCTCCCTGGTAGCCGTGTTGTAGTTTTTCGTCTTACTGTCATCATGTACATGAACATAGAACTATCGCTAAAACTGCAAGCATTGTTTACAAGATACTGCACATGAGGCGGATGAAATCTGTAATGTCTGGCTTGGGATTCTGTTATGTCCTGAAGAAACTGAAAGTTCTTTATACTACGTTTTAACTGAGTGAGAAGCTAATGGCGGCATTTCGGAAATAATTAAGATCCTGTGCACTCATGCCCCGCAGGGGTAAACTCTAGAATTAATTTAGAGATGGTAATGAGTCTTGGTAAGCGTTATTAATGGTAAAGTTATGAAGACATCCCAACAATGCAATAGAGGCAGAAATATATTTTTGTCAGAATATTTATGGTGTACCTCGTAAACACATTTATGTTTTAATTGGTATGATTCATTGAAAGGAATTTGTTTCACACCACGTGCTATATTTGAATAAAGAATCATTTATTTTCATTATCCATTTATGATTAATTAAAAATCTTTGTTTCTACTTTCGTTGTGAAACTCTTATGTCGCAGGAGATGGAATATGGAAGAAAGGTTAGTTGCTAATTGTTCAATAATATGTGGCTGCTGAAACATTTTTTACACAATAGCATTGTTTAATCAATATGGTCTCATAATTTGTGTACTTACCTATATTTGTGTGTGTGTGTGCATTGTGTTTGAAGTGCTCTTTACTCACTAAAAGTAACCTATATTCAAATAGATATTTGAAGAATAGGTGAAATTAATGCCACCAAATTGTTTTTATACAATCAGTGTAATAAGTTCTGAATATTAAACGATTCTTTTGAAGATGGAGCTCAGAAGGTCTGATAAAAATAACTGGCAACTTAGATGATTATGTATTATAACATGCAGATGCTATCAGTTAGCAACACCACTATCTTCCTAACTATTTTTATTCGAACGCTATAAGTTTCATTACATCCAGTCATAAGAAACTTGTTTTAAAGTACACAGTGTGAATGATTTAATCACAAACGAAATGACAGCTTCAATAATAATGTCAATAGATGGAATCATACAATTAAAGCACGATAAGTTACAATATTTCATTCCAACTTATAGTGGGGTTATAATACTGTAGTCTACTAGCCTATTTTTTAGAAATTAAATCATGATTGGACACAATGATACGAAATCCGAGTGCTTTCGAAAGGTGAACCTTTTTTCTTCAGAGGCAAATGAAGAAGAAAGGTCCACCTTTAGAAATCGCTTGGGTTATAGTGTTTCGTATATATGTGTTAAATTAATTTCTTGAACCTACGTGTTTTTATAACAACATGCAATCATGATTGGATATGTATTCATATTTTAAAGTTCTGTAGCAGTGGTCACTATCGACACTAGTTTTATTTGTATTTTCTTTGCTGAGTGGAGTCACCATAACTTGGGCCCAAATTGTCTTCACCTCCAGGTATTCACATTTGTGCCTCTTTACTTAATCTAAGTGCAGCCAATGTGAAGATCCTATCGGCATCACTAAACCCAGTGTATTACTGGTATTGTACCTCTGACTGATATTCAATCTTAAAATATTAAAATCCCGCGAATCATTTTTTTAGTTTAGTTTAGAAGACAGTCGAGATGAACCAATAGGTCCCATGTTGTCCCAAAACATTATGCTATGTTTAACAAAATACAACATATATATACACCCTAATAATACAACAGCAGCAAGTAATAGGCGTGCTACAAAAAGTACTAAATTTTGAGGATAAATACAACATAGTAATTAGCAACTTTTACTTTAAAGAAACGTTTGTACGTAGAAATGTAATGTAAAAAACTGAGAAAAACATTTTTGAAAACTGAACAACTTCTTGTATTTGTATATTGTTCAGTAATTATAAAGTATTTAAGAATTATAGAATGTGTCATATGACTGAAAACAAAAGAAGTAGGAAGCTGCATTGCGGTGTATATACAAGTTTAGTATACAACAATGTATAGTAATCTTACGATGTATTGTATTACAAAGTGATATGCCTGTCTAGTGAGCAAGCAACTGTATCTTTAATAATGACTGTATAATACAGAAATATACAATATTCTTAACAGATTTTAATATATTTTCTTGTTTATTCAATACGGTGTGTTTTCCTTTTCTTTTTTTTTCTTTGTCTTTTATTTTCCAGAATATTTTTGTTGTTGATTTTTAATAAAGAAAAACAGGATAAAATAAAAAATAGAAATATGCAACAGATTCTGAGGTGAAAATTGATTTTTAATTATCATTATATTTTACGTTACATAACTTTTTTCCAAAAACCATAGTGGCAAAGACTTAGAAGCATCAAATGCTCTTAACGCTATTCATGAATCTTTCATGCACATAAAACCGTCTGTGGTCCAAATATATAGTGTTTTATTCAAGTTAAAATTTTATACATGTATACAAACTTCGTTGTAACCATTTATATGTACGTATATTTGCCATTACTGTTGCCCAGGTGAAATCAGCAACGCATTCATTAGATTAAATCAATTAATTCATTGTATGAGTTGAAAGTTCATATTCCTTGTTTTCTGTCTGACAAATTGATTAAACATGGTATTAAAGCTCATAGCCCAAACGTTACCTAATATCTCAGTCTGATTGGCCAATAGTGGTACACAAATAATTTTTGATCAGCTTCAACCTGCTAATGATCGTTTCTCTTCTGCGACTGTCACTGTGATTGTGCAGAAAATGTGAAAGGCTATACAGCAGTCTGAGAGAAGTGATTAAAAAATAAATAAGTTTTCGATATTGGTTCATCAGACATTTTTCCTGCCTTCTCAAGGGCCTCCTATGGGGACATGGACCTGTGATAAATTTCCCTGCCCTTTCTTTGAGCGTGTGGGCACATCGCAATTAGCACATTGTGCAGCTTTACGTTTAAAAATAACAAACAAGACAACTTAACACAAGCCTAAATGTCATGCTTTAAGGTGCTTGAAATAGCTGCTTGTGTTTGTTTTTCACAAATTATCGATTGTAATCACTTTATAATTGAAACATAATATCATGCTCAGGAAAAACAAGTAAATTTGAACACAATGAACTTAATTTAACATATTTAGATGAGTGTTGCTTTATCTGTTTTATAATTCTTTGATATGTTAGTTGTGAACACTAATGCCAAATACTGATGGTGTGTTCCCCACCCCTTCCTTCTACTCTGTACACAATTGATAACTTCGAATCATATCAGTCATGGCCGTCTGTTTCCAGCGTCCTGGTTTTTTGTCTTGAGGTATGCTGCTGACCTGTCGGCGAACTGAAAACAAATGTCTTGGAAACGAGATACAAATGAACAAATCTTCAAAAATCATACGAACTCTTTTAACACAAATGCAGATGCATAATGTAGCTTTTTATCTCAGTACGTAATAACATGGATAATCTTTTTGTTTCTCGTATTTTAATGAAAATCTTGAAGCAGCTTTAAAATTTAATGTTAATCTTCAACACGAAGATTTCTTCAACGTAAATGTACATCTTTATTTTGGTAGTCTATTAGAATGGGCCTAGGTATTAGCATGCCGAGCTACGAATCGAAATGTCCAAAGTTCGAAACTCACTAAATACGCTCCTCACCTTCAGTTTTGAGCACGACAGTTAATTCCGCTATTCTGTTAATAAAATACTAGAATTTCTTCCAGAAAGAATCCATAACATTATGATTTATTGTTCAAAGTAATCCATCGCTGTGGTCTGATTGAATCCTCAATAAGTCGTACAGTTTAGTATCTCGTTGATCAATAAACCCGCATCTAGGAGCACAATAAGATTTATACTGATGCTACCACACACACACTAACTGCACAGTCGCCAACACAATTATATTTAATATCGTTCATTTTTGGACCTCAAGACACAGACATGTTGATCATTGATAGATACATGAAATATTTATACACGTCCCAACAGTGGCGCTTTCAAATCTGAAGATCTCAACGAGATGTATGGTATTATGCAAAAAATAACTGAACAGAAGCATGTCTTTTCGACCTTTGACCAGACACCAGTGAAATTTGTTCTTTACAGTTAGTCATCACTACAGTTGTTGTTCTGAAGACCACATTGAGTCCATGAGTAGTGAACTGACAATCCCCAATTGCCAAATTCTGTCAAATTGTGGTCATACGTGGAGTATGTGATTTTTCAAGACTTTGTCCAGCCTGCTAGGTGTAAAAATCACAACCTTACCACTGCAAACTTCATTATACTAAAAAAAGTTACTACTTTTATATGTTCTTCTGGTTTCCAACATTATAACAGCTCAGACAGTCTGAATTTCCGTCAAAAACTCCGCTTGCAACACTTTTACGCAGCTAAGCAAAATACAGACAAAATGGGAATAAAGTATTAAATATTTGCCGTTTGGTTTGTCTTTTATTTATTTATTTTTGCTTTAACGTATATTGTAAGTATTTTAACGCCAAAAAAGTAAACTTTATTAACTGTTATTTAAAAGCTTTTAACGTAAGCACACAAATACATATATCAATATATTTTAACTATATCTTACAAGATAAAAAAATAACAAAGACTTGACACGATTATGCCATTGTTAAAATACTAACTTAGTTATAACAACTTCAGAGATAAAAATTGACAAAAACTTAAATTTAGACGT
>NW_013666966.1:222098-247140 GCF_000517525.1 Limulus polyphemus
TGCAAAAACTATTGACGTTCTTAGAGACTTGAATGATTGTGAGATTATTCTGTCAAGTCTGAGCAATTAGAAAAAAGTAACATCGAATGAGATGTTTCTATCTTAAATAAGATGGGAGTTTTATCTACAAATGTAATTGGTTTGGCATCTGTCCCTCCGTGGCTGTTGGCAGTTCAGCTTTATTGTTTATATCCCAGAAGTATTATTATTCTATTTAGAATGCTTCCACGAATTCACAAGCATAACTCCTATGGCTTTGTTAGAAGTGGGCTCCTTTACAGATGTCCCTTCTCGCTATATTCTGTTCCATCTTTTGCCTTTCCTACCTACACCATCTGATGCTTTGCAGCCTATCCCTTCTGGCTATATTCTGTTCCATCTTTTGCCTTTCCTACCTACACCATCTGATGCTTTGCAGCCTATTCCTTCAGAATGTCGATGAAGACTTTCAGTGGTTGCCAGTTTTATCTTACTAGTGCAAAGGAGGTGTTAATATTCTGCCACTAGAGCTGTGCCGGATTTCATATAGGGGCTATTGCAGAATATTGTTGCTCTGTGAGACAATAAATTCCACACCCCCCCCCAGTGGCACAGCGGACTTACAACGATAGAATCCGGATTTTGATACCCGTGATGGGCAGAGCACAGATAGCCCATTGTGTAGCTTTGTGCTTAATTACAAACAAACATACAATAAGTGCCAAAACAGATATCTATAGTCCAGTAACTATGTGTGGCTATTATGACGAGTGACATTTCACCGAGATCTTTAACTTGGTGCTGATAAACTTTTTCTGCTTTCTTATCTAAATAATATCTAGGTTTTCTGTCTTGGCTGATTTCCACAGATCCCAGTGGTGCCAAATGTTAAATCCTCATGGGGGCATCTAATATTTGTTGGTGACGGGTTTATCTCAGTGGTGGATGTATAGCACCTGTGAACCCATGGTTGGTACCTGTAGGAATAATTTTGGAGCTGGAATTTCCGAACTGAAAAGGACAGTAGCTCGCTAAAGGAATACATGGTCCTACTAAAGAATTTTCCTTATAAGCACTTATGGTGCTCTGTGATGCTGCTGAGGCTTGTGATGTGTAATAAGGCTTTGATGAGGATGTATGAAGTACATACCGTAACCAGTCTTAAACAGGTGTTTTTCGTCATCTCAATCTTATCTAGCTCCATAGCACTCATACTGATTACTGGTGGTGCCTAATTCAGGATAGAGTGTATAAGACTTTTGCAGAGTATAAAAAGTTGATATACTTTAGCCCTCTTTCTTGCTGCAATATTTTCACTGCATCGATATCTTAGTTTATCATGTTGTTAATGTGGCTGGTGAATTTAAATTGTCTGTTAAACGTTACTCCAAGCTGCTGTAATATTTCTTCCAAAGGGAGAGCAGGGCCCGCAAAGGATGGAGAATGTTTGTCTTCGTCATTATGTAGAAGATAGCTGTGACTTTGTAGGACTGTTGACCATTCCTATATAATTGCATCATTAACTCGAGTTGTTAAGGGATGGTTCATTTTGTTTTCGATTTCAGCTTTCCTAGAGCCTCTGCTATACACCAAAATGGCGTCAGGAAAAGTTAGCACACGGCATCTGGTTGGACTGTCACGTCGGGCTTGGTCCATGGTATAGATGTTTAAGAGGACTGGCAAGAGTTATGATCCTTGAGGCAGATCAATATTGATGACGACGCAGCCTGATTTTGTCTTCATGATGCATCTTCTAGCAGTTAGTTCACTGATGCCTATTCCGTGCATTTTCAAGATCCAAAGCTATTGCCAAGTTTTTCTTACTAGCTTCAAAGCCTTCTCATGCATCAGCTGCAGGTAAAGCATCTGTTTTTGTTTTAACCATTTACCTTCAGCAAGAACAATTAATTAGATATTTATGAAAATATTTTAACTTTGCATCGACACTTTGTTTTTTAGGGTAGTCTCCCTTAGGCCTAAGCTCAAAAGGTTTCATTAGATACAGTGGTATATATGCGGATTTACAACACTAAAAACTGGGTTTCGATACCCGTAGTGGGCACAACATAGATAGCCCATTGTGTAGCTTTGTGCTTAACTATAAACAAAAAGATACATAAATAATGTATTTTAATTTTTGAAAATCCATAATTTCGGCATTTCTTAAGCAGCCTTTTTTAACCATGTTCACGGCCAAGACCTTTAAAAAAGGGCACCAAATATCTAAACTATACTCTTAATAATTTGACTGAAACATATTTCGGAATTTTGTCATATTATAGTGAAGAAAGTAGTAATTAAAAACTGCATACATTAACTAATTTGTCTGTAAATTAACATAAAAACACGATTACTTAATTGAAATCTTTATTGGATTGTGTGATGCTTCTATATTTTCTATTTATAAACACATCTTACTATTTCTTAATTGAATTTTACACCTTTTCTGCTCTGTATATAAATAAATATATATATGTTTGTTTGTTTGTTTGTTTGAAATTAAGCACAAAGCTACACAAAGGGCTATCTGTGCTCTGCCCACCACGGGTATCGAAACCCGGATTCTAGCGTTGTAAGTCCGCAGACATATATATATGTAAAATATAAAGTATATTTACATAAAATATATCTAAATACACTTTATTTTTTTAATATTGTTTGCAACTCATTCTCTGTGACGTGTTGTAAGATGTACTTTTGACCACAGAAGTTGGTTGAACTGTATTTATTTTATTTGTGTTTTTTACAGATCATGTTCCATTTTTCTCGATCTTCGCAATTTTACACGGGAAAGATCGATGAAATGGTTCAGTTTGTAGTTTGTTTTTGCATTAAACTAAATGTACCAGGTCATTTGTTCAAAATCACCAAGCTGCTACATTTGAAGTGCAATTTCTTATCAGTTCTAGTTAGCGTGTTCCTTCTTAGTTATGGCCATACTACATGTTTCCATTACTTTGTGCTTTGCCAAATATGCATCATACCTTTTCTTTATTTTAGTTTTTATGTAAAATCACGAATATATCTGAAGCAAATTACAATCTCAAATATACAGTACACAATATTATTATACAGAATAGTGAATATTGTTTGGTTCAGTTCTTTTAGTTATCTATTCATTTTTATTAACTTACGTTCAGGTTGACAACATTGTGTTGGCGTTATGATTATTTAGAAGCGAGTATTCATTCCTTTAGTTTCATTTATTTCCAAAATTTTACTGTAATTGTTTCTATTTATCCATAATTCACTTTCATCTGTACCTCAGTTGTTCGTTTCTTTAATAACAAAAACTACAGTGAATTTTCAAACTTTAAATATTAATCAATGTACATTCATGACGTTCGTGACACTGGCTTTCTGAATTTTGTGATTTTGTTTTGTTCAAGATAGTACATCTAAAACCAATACATACTTATTATACTGTTTGTTTGAATTTCGCGCAAAGCTACACGAGAGCTATCTGCGCTAGCCGTCCCTAATTTAGCAGAGTAAGACTAGAGGGAAGGCAGCTAGTCATCACCACCCACCGCTAACTCTTGGGCTATTCTTTTACCAACGAATAGTGGGATTGACCGTCAAATTATAACACCCCCACGGCTGAAAGAGCGAGCATGTTTGGTGGGACGGGGATTCGAACCCGCGACTCGCAGATTGTATAAAACAGTTTTATTGTATATCTCGAGATGTTGCATGTTTCTATATCTCCAAACATAGAATTATCAATGTACACATGAACTGAACATTTTATTAAAGTAAAGAGGGCTGTTTACCAATTCTGTCAATCACATCATGATTCTTTTTTATCATTATTTAAAGGATGAGAAACACAAATGTCTATTAGCCTTTGTTTGTTTTTTCGTTGTTTCTCTCTCATGAGGTGTATATCTATGAAATATCGATTTTAGAAAGATGGGTACAGCAAAGAATACAAACTAGCCTTATTTTGTTCATATATTCCTTTATTCAATAAATTTCATTATTACGTAAATCTATCTGTTGTTACATAACAGCCTTCTGTTTGCCTGTTAAGGATTGATTGCACTTTATAAGAAAGATGTTTGATGACTCGTTCTACCCTTGGAAATACGTCTTCCATTATCGATCGAGCTTATTCTGGTGACCATAATTATGCACTATTTCCCGACACTGCAATTTCCATTGTAACACGTTCTGCTACGATGTCAACCACAAATCTTCACAAAACTTTCACTATACATGAATGTCGGCTTCCAAAACCACGTCTATGTTCTTCAGTCATTTTTTGCATGAAAATAGCTGTTGATTATGAAGTGTGATTGGAATCATGCGAATATTTAGCTTTTGAGTGTTCATCAACTTCGCATTTTCGTTTTTATATTATTAAGAGACCAGGACATATGTCTAGCCTCATCGCAGTGGCTTTTTGAGTCAGAAGGATAAGATCGTTACTTCCGAATTACTTGAGGTGGTGTTTTGGGGCCTTTTGTTGTGCGTATTTTTCTGCTTCCATAGAGATCCTATGAATTGCCTCACTTTATAAGATTAGCACATGCTAATACAATGGCGCGTCGCCGCAAATGCGAGCCAGAGCAAAATAGGTGATATTACGGATACACACACATATGTATATAACACTGTGGAAAGTATTATAGATAAATCTCGCTGTATGAATAGGCTTTTACAATCTGTTCAGCTATAAGTATATTCTGTAACAATATCTTCAGCCATAAGTCTCTTCTGAAACAATATCTCCAGCCACAAGTTTATTCTGTGACAATATCTCCAGCCAAAATTCCATTTTGTAGTAATATATCCAACCATAAGTCTATTCGTGGCAGCATTTTACTATAGAAAGGTCAAGAATTCAATGTGAGCCTAATATGTGGCTAAACCTATCACTTGTTTTGCCGTGACTCGCATCTGCTTTGACTCGCACTGCATTAACGTTTCAATTTTATCATAATGTGCGTCTAATCCTCTGCAATAAAACACTTATATAATATTTGTATAAAATGCAAATACTATTTTTGTCTGCATTAGTAATTTTGCTTATATTAACTGAAATATATTTAATTTACCTCCGACATGTACATTTGTTCCTTATAATAGTTTAACTCTTTTCCTATTTGTATATAATTTGTGAGGTTGTGAATGTAAGTACACCCCACACTAAGTGGGTTTTACTTCAAATACCCCTACGACTAGAACATAGTTTATACTGTTCACGGTGTTATATATATATGTGTGTGCGTGCGTGTATGTATTTTTCATAAAATTTGTTGTTCGACATGTTATATAAAATCTCAGTCAAAACCTTTCTGGATGCAACTACCGTAAACCATTAAAAAACATTTGCCTTCCACCCTCCGTTATATTTAAGTGGTTTACTTTTGTTAAACGTTTTTACCATTATATTTGAGAACTAACGTGTTGGGTGAGTTTAAAGAATTGGCGCAAAGTAAAATAAAAATACTCTGGAATAGAAGGATCAAAGATCAGCTAAGACAAGACAACTGCTTGCTCATTTAGCGATTCTCTAGAAAAACTGGTATTGATCCGTGTCTTTGTGACGCAAGTTCGTTTTTATGAGTTGAGATGGTTTCGAAAACGAGGCTCAATTTATCTCGCACGTAGCATTTTATCACAGTAGCGTTTGTCCCTTTCTCACTCCTAGCAGAACGAGAAAGAAAGAATGCGTCTTCCTGCTATGTTAGTACAGTACATTTCCAGTTTTGTTTTTGTTTTCCCTCTTATCTTGTGAGGTTTCTTGTATGTGGTTGGCACCCGCGCTCTGGTAGAGTGTAACGGCTACACTGATGAGCCACCATACTGAGCTAATCTTAAAATCACGCTTCTTCAGTGACGTACAAGAACAGCCTGCTAGAAAAACAGAGGCTCTCACAAGATGAAAATTATTTGAATAACTCAACGTCCTCTAGTTAAAAAAACATTGGTTAACTTAGGTCAGCTGTGCGATTTATTCGTACAACATTATCAAATAATTTCAAATCCATTTAAGTATTTTTGATATTCATTTTAGAAACATAATTATTATTATGGTATTGACTGTTATAGCATTTTCTTACAAAAAAATGTTCCATCTTTAATAGTTAAAGGTTTATTCCTACTTTAGCAAGAATGTTCAGCTATAAATGGCAATAAAATTTGTTTCACTATCTTTCAAAAACTTATGATAATGGAGATAGCTAATTAAATTATAATGGTAAAAAAAATTAATTGCAAAAAAAAATTGGTATGTGGTCGATTACCTATTCACCCACGTCAGGCCGTCATGGCCAAGTGGTTAGGGCGCTCGACTCACAATCTGTGGGTTGCGGGTTCAAATCCCCGTCATACCAAACATGCTCTGCCTTTCAGCATTACTGTTTCTATTCTTGTGGTAATGCTCTCGTTGGTGGAACAAAGACATTTTCTCTCGTTTTGTTCCTTAGAAGACATATTTAAAAAATCGCACTGTTTCAAGTACAACCTTAGATTTCAGTAGGTCACACTTAGTTCGAAAACAATGAAAGGTAAATTATACAATTAATCGTTCTTGTTTTCAGTCCAGAGTGCTCGAGCAAATCCGTGTCAGAGTTCTGCAGTGTTGGTTAAAGAGTAGCCCAAGAGTTGGCGGTGAGTGGTGATGAATAGCTGCCTTCCCTCTAGTCTTACACTGCTAGATTAGGGACGGCTAGCGCAGATAGCCCTCGTGTAGCTTTGCGCGAAATGCATAACAAACAAACAAACAAACACCCACGTCAGCACCTGAGGTAGAATAGGAATTAACTGTTTTTGATGGCCTAACCTGTTTGTAGTAAAATTTCGAATAAAACGAATAGATGTATTATTATTTTGTTGTTGTTTTTGTTTCAGAATACTTGCGCAAAGCTACACAAAGATGCATCTGTACATAGCTGTTTCTAATTTTCAAACGAAACACTAGAGGGAAGGCAACTAAGCAACGGTATCTACACTAATCTTGGGCTACTCTTATATGACAAAATAGTAGAATTTGACCGTCACTCTTATAGCACACCCATATCAACTGTTAAAAAATTATAATCGTCTCACGCACACATTTGGTTGTTCTGTAACGATGAATACCATAACTAAGGTATGTAACATTTGACTTGGCTCATATTCGCAATTTAAACTTATGTATTCTTCATTATTTTCGTCTACAGTCTACTGTATTCCGTTAAATGACTAAAGTTGTCCTTAACTATTCATAAAATAAAACGTTTGTTTTACTGATGCTGGCTTTTATTAGGTCATTATTTTTTCTTTGTACGAGCTTTGGTAATGTATATTTATAAACCTTTTTCGCATCAAATAGTTTTACAATTTGGCAAGTTGTTTGTGTTTGCAACACTTAAGACAACGAAATATTAATGACAGATGTGACTATCATTTAGGAAAAAAGCATTCTCTGAATATAGATTTACGACTACGACGAATTCATTAGATGCAGTGAATTGACCATTAGTCAGAGGTTAAAGTCACAGCAAAGATTCATCATTCATTTGTTAGTTGTTCTAATTTGAAATATCCGAACATATTGATAAGCATTCAAATATTATTTTCTTTCGTGTTGCTCTTTTTTTATCGTTGCTCTGAAACTTTTATTTTAATGATACATCTTGTGTAGTTGAATACGTGAAAACTTTTAATATCACTCCAAACAGAAGCGATGTAACGGTTCAGTGTGGACATGATCAGAATACACTTAGAAAGGGAATACTTTATTCTATGCAAGATACGTCCATTTCTCTGCCATTACTTCCTGGTCAGTAATATGTTGAACTGAGAAGAAGGTTTCAAATGCTGATGGAGGAAGAACTGAAGATCAAGGCATAGAAACTAGTTGGAAAATATAAAAACAGTAAACAACCACCAACCCGTGGGCCTTCATCTAGGAAACTACTGCTGAAGCAAAAGTTTACCTCATAAGATGTCTTCTAAATATTGTGTAAATACTTAAGTTTTTTAGTTACAGCTCATTATGAATTTATGTAGGGACTGAAGACTGAGGAACATAGTTTTAGCATAAGAAATATTATACAAGATTCAAAAATAAAACGAATAAACCGGTTTATTTCGTTATGTTAAAACGATTCGAAACATCACTACTTTTTGTTTCTTGAAAATAGCCCTACAGCGTAGTTCCCTTGAAAAAGGCTCTGTCGTAGAGTTGTCGTGGCCAAAATAAACCACTCCTCTCTCTCTCCTAGCTTCTCATAACCCATCTAGGTACGAGGAGAGCAGTTCTCCAGCACATATTTCAACAGTCCGATCGCACAAAACTCCATAGGCGCGCCCCCCAGTGGCACAGTGATATGTCTGCGGACTTAGAACGTGGTGGGCAGAGCACAGATAGCCCATTGTGTAGCTTTGTGCTTAATTACAAACAAACAATCCATAGGCGCTGCATCCGGCGACTTCACCAGTATGTCTTCGTATGAAATAGCGTAAATGTCCATTTCATTTTCAAGCTGCTTCAGATATGCAATAGTTGAACGAGAGGTAATGACCAGAAGCTTTATCTTGGAGAACCCATTCCATCATGGCGTCTTTTCTATAGGGAAATACGTTTTGATTATGTTTCATACCATTATCTGGAGCACGTAGACGACTTTTGCCACTGACCTTCATGTCGGTGGATTCTCAAGTGTTATAAGACGCTGAATTGTTCCAGCTCTCCTTATTGGTTGTTCTGGTGTCACAAGTTGATCCTTATTCCATTATTTTCCAATGCCATTAATAACGTACAGGGGATATTCCCCTCTTGGAAATTCTAACCCCTCGAACTTGTCGCCTCTTTATGATCTGTTTTAACGAATATTTTATGTCAGAAAGGACTGTTACAAACACTTCCTAAAAGTGATCAATATTCGATGAATCACACCACCTACATGTACAGTGCCTTGCAAACGTATTCACCCTACCAGTAATATCACGTGTTGATGAATACAAACAAGTTAAACAATTTTTTAATTAACTTGTTTTTATTTAAAGCTAATGATCAGTTTTAGATTCTTGGCTGACTGAAGCAGGTTGTCCTCTAGGATTCATCTGTACATTGCACCAGCCATCTTATTCTCAATCCTGACAAGCTTCCCAGTCCTTGCTGATGAGAAGCATTTCCATAACGGGATGATAGTGACTGGGTGATGTGCTGTGTCGGGCTTGCGCCAGACGCAATGCTTTTAATTCAGACTGCCACATGTCTGCAGTATCATTTGCATGTATTGTCACAAACTTCATACGATATTTAAAGTGATTCTTTTTCAATAATGGCTTCTTTCTTGCCACTTGCCCATACAAGCTAGCTTTGTTTAGGGACCAGGATATTGTCGATGTATGAACACTTACTCCAATCTCAAACATGGAACTTTGCAAATCTTCCAAAGCCACTACTTGCCCGGCTACTTAGTTTGGAAGAGTGGACTGATCTAGGTAGTGACTTGGTGGTATGAAGTACTTCCACTTCTTAATGAAATTTTCTTGTAACCTTCTCCTGATCTGTGCTTCTCTACCACTTTATTCCTGACTTATTTGAAAAACTCCCTGATCTTCATGGTTGGTTTGTCGCATCACTATTTGAGTTGTGGCTTGAACAAATGCATTTACTCTGAAATCAAGTTAAACCACTTTGATTACACACAGACAGAGAATATTACACCAATTTTCTGACCTGTTAAACTAATCTTTTGAACCTTAACTGATTTAGGGTTGCTGTAGCAAATGGGGTTTAATACTTATGCAATTGAGAATATTCTAATTTTCTTTGAAAATCTAACTTACATAATATCAGCGTTTTTTTTTTTTGTTTTTGTTTTTTTAGCTTTCTCAGTTTGGAGTAAATTGCTTAAATTCTAAATATAAAGTCATATTTGAAAGTTTCAATATTGCAAGCTCAGATGGCAACAAAATGTGGAAATTTTGCAGGGGTGAATACTTATGCTAGGCAATGTACTTTTTATACAAGCTACTCCACAGCGACTTAAAATCGGCTATGTTTAACACATGAAATACTGATTTGCAAATTCAAAAACATTTTAATATAATGTCCTCAACCATCTGTAATCTTTTTCATTCCAATATATTCTACATTTTTTACTAATATTTGTGATCTTGTTCATCGCATCTAGGTAAAGTTTAACAAAATATTTCTGTATAATTTTATCCCTGTAAAAGTGTTTTTTTTTTTTTACTTGTTTGTTGCTGCTATTTTGTTTTTGGTTCGGTAGGAAGTAGCTACACAATAGATTATGGGTATGAAACCCTAGTTTTAGCCTTTTGAGCTTATGGCTGAACCACCGGCGGGCGGGAAAGTAGAAATTCAACTGCAATAATTTTTGTAGTTTGCACATTAATTTTCTACAAACTGGCAAGTTTGAAAGAACGCTAGACTATTTTTGTTTCTCCTTTCAGTTTTTGAAACGCACGCGCAAACACACATACGGATATATATATTGTTGCGTCAGCAAGGTCACGTGACGCCACTTCTTTCTCGAACCTTCGTGAATTGTCGGGAGATTACTAGACTGGGGGTATTCTTGTATATATAAGATGGTCACAACGTGACGGGACAGTGCGTGTAGTTAATGAGTAATTGAATGTATGCGGACAAAATATTGTTGGCCACGTGAGACGTGAATTATAGTGTTGTTACAGAGCGACTGTTGAAATTAAGTGTATCGTAAAGTTGTATTCGGAAAGAATAAACCAGTTTTATTTAAGAAAGGACTTGTGTCGCTAAAGTTTCGTAGGAACGAATTTACGGAAAATTAACTAACGATTGAAGGCGTAACAATAAATATATATACAAGATTATTAAAAATTGTTAATTTAAAAAAGAGGAATAGTGATCGTTGTTGTTTGTTATAAGATACAAATCTACAAAAAGGGCCATATACCGCTGGGACACAGGGAAGGGCAATAGAAATCGTAAAAAAAATACAGAAACAAGATAGCTAGTTAAAGTGAAAATACAGTCGAAAAAAGTAAACAGGCTTAAGGTTCGAGACCAAAATAAATAAAATTTGAGAATTTAAAAAAGCTGCAAATAGGGATAGTAAACAATATAAGCATACAAGGCTGAATATACTGTAGACGTTATTTACTCAAGCTACAAGTCCCTATTTTGACTCCATGCTGTTAACTAGAATTAATTTTGGTGGATTTATTTGTTTGTTTTGTTTGTAATTAAGCACAAAGCTACACAATGGGCTATCTGTGCTCTGCCCACCACGGGTATCGAAACCCGGATTCTAGCGTTGTAAGTCCGCAGACATACCGCTGTGCCACTGGGGGGCAATTTTGGTGGAGTCAAAATAATGACTTCTAGCTTATAGTCAGCTTCAACGATGGCTACTCTATCCGCAGTATCTACAAAATCCGCAAACAGGCAGTGTGAACTATAATTCTACATTTAGGATTGCCAATCACCGTGATTGCGGATACAATGCTCGAAACTGAGCTTGATGATATCTTTGAACTATGGCTTAAAGATATCTGTTGTAGGAGACTAGCTGATACATGATGATTTACTGTACTTATTGACTATCTGATCACATTAGTTCGAGGTATAAAAATTTTAGCTGCAACTGGAACTTGTCATGGATATTTGTTTAAAAATATAGTGAGCATTTATAGTTTCTGTGTAACTAAATTCTCTGTATATAATGCATAGCAATGGCCATATATATGCCTAGACTAAAACACAACCCTCACTTTAATATTATGTCTATTGTTTTGTTTTTTTACTCCTTCACTTCATACATAATGTAGGGGTTGCTCCCTAAAAACATTGATTGTATATTGTACAAAGCATTGCGTGTCTACATGTTACAGTCATCTGATATTAATCTATTATTAGCTGATAATTCCTGTTGCACCCTGTACTTAAGCTTCTTATAGGAACAACAAATGTTTCTAACAGAACTAACTTCAAGGGGTAAAGGTAAGGAGTAATCGTTTACACTAGCATTATGATTTTTTTCGTTTAGTTTGTGAAAAATATAGAAATAACTTAAAATGTATCCTACGCAACGCGCAATGATCCGTTTACTAATATTGCCAGGTTTGATTGTAATACTTTCGTCCGTTTTTGCTGTAGGTTTGCGGAACAATAATGATAAAAAAAAAGAACAAATGGGCGATCTCTATTATGAACTACTATGAAATAGCTTTAGAATTCCTCTATTCTATGCCATGTATACTCAAGAACCCCTGGTAGTTTCATGATGATCATAGGTCGGGAAATTGTAAAAATGTTCTTCAAGGACTAACAAACAGATACCCGCTTTATAATACAGATTCGCATTTTAGTTTATCATACTTGTAAATTTTTATCGCTATCATCTGACTGGATCATTTGTTTTTCAGGAGTAAAGCTTTTGACTGTTATTTAAAACTATTCAAAGAGTCTTCAAGCAATGATGTGGTTTAGACTGTTAAATATTATGAAGTAGGGCTTAATCACTCTTAAAGAGTCAACGGTGTGATAACATTAGTTTTAGTATTTGAATAATAAGTCACATGTGGGTTAAAATAGGGACTCTCCATATAGTACAATCAGGTTGTAGGCTGTTTTGTAATATAGTTTCAGGAACTTTTAAGTAAAATTCTTAATTTGTTACATTGTGTTTAAATCGTCCTTACCAGTACATATTGCATGAAGATAAAAATTAATTAATAAAAAGGGGGAATCCTGTGTGTTTTTAACGTTTCTTTGTACTTATTTTCTGAAATATTTGCTTCTTAAGAAACCTACCCTATTAAGTACTTTTTAAATTATATAATTTATGTCGTGTATGTTGATCCCTTTATCTGATGATAAATAGGTGTCCAGCTAAATCGGGCATGATAATGGATGGGAGTCTGACGTCATAAAAAAGTGCAGTACTAAATTAGGCGTGAGACCAGATAACGTTGCTCGCACAGTAAGGTTAACTGGTACTAGTGTTACATCAGACCTTCGGTCTCGAGATAAAATCTCAGATCGCTGCTCGCGAGAATCGTGCTAAAGTAGACAAACAGTGAAAGACTGGAAGCACATATTCAGGAAATAAGCTTCATTAAAGAGTAAAACGAAAACTTTAACATTATAGGGTCACTGAAGGTTTGAATGCAATGAACAAAATGGATATTTCAATTAGTTTATTTAGCCTTACACTATATAATTGGAATGCTGATGTATAATATCATACTTGCATGTTCATTACAAAACTCCATCTTTCCAAGTTTTCAGTTCCGCAATTATATTGCCATTCGCATGAATTTCACCTTTTACCAGTTTGTGAAATAACTTATATTGTCAAAAGAATCCCTCTACCATTGTGTTATTCCATTAAATTTCGTCATAGTTATTTTAGATGCTATATTCTCAGTTTTGTAATTGTATGTAGAAAATAACAATAGTGACTGCAATAGAGCCGCCATTACTGATAACTGGACCAAAGATTAAACGATACAAGCTTCTATGTAATCATTTTTCTTAAACACTCAAAACCTAAATAATCGGAATGTAGTTTCCGAACCAACATAAAAAGTCATACTCTGACTCCAGTTTTATAAAACCGTTACATACTTTGA
Organism: Limulus polyphemus; assembly: GCF_000517525.1. Taxonomy (NCBI): domain Eukaryota; kingdom Metazoa; phylum Arthropoda; class Merostomata; order Xiphosura; family Limulidae; genus Limulus; species Limulus polyphemus. The sequence continues at coordinate 235,662 of NW_013666966.1, forward strand.
AAGAAGTGAAGAATTTACCATAATTGTTCTCAGTTTAACTATAAAAGTTTTAATTGTGTTTCCATAAATTGCTATTTTTTTTAGAAATGTCGCGCAGAACTACACAAAAGGTTACTTACATACAGCCGTTATTAATTTTAAGCTGACAGGCTAGAGGGAAGGCAGTTAAGCAACAGCACTCACTGCCAGCTTGTGGACTACTTTGTCTCACCTAATAATGAGATTTGACTGCCACTCTTATAACGTACGCGTTTATGAACGAAAGGATGAGAAACCATGAAACCTCGTACTTAAAGTCTGAGCATGCTAACTACTAGGTAAAGCCCAGTCCTCCATAATTTGGTTCTTTTTCAACTACCCTCATAAGATAATCCTAAACTTTTTGTTTATTTGTTGTTATCCACAAAGCTACACAACGAGCTATCCGAGCACGGATATTGAAACTCAATTTTCATTGGTATAAGCCCTCAGACTTTTCACTGAACCACCAGAGTATATCCTAAAATTAAAATATTCCGTGAGAATCCCCCTTTTGATTTTATTTGAGATGTAACTAGTAATAAAACAAATAATATTCGAAACAAATTTTACTAGTTTAACTGATCGGACTATATTTCAAAACCCTGACTAGAAGGGATAAACCAAATTGTGTCAAACTTAATATAACAGAACGTTTTAATAAAAAAAAGAAGATTTGTAAAAATACCTTTTCACAATTTTCAAACACTAGCAGTTAGGGGGATACTTGACCACCCAAAGGATGCCGCTTCAGTGAGGGGTCGTCAAGTGAGTGGACATATACCACCCTGATGGTTACATAACCATTACATAATATAAACACCTGAGTGTTACACATGTCATGTAATATGCCGACACTTGACGGTTACATAACTATTACATACTCTCCCGACACTTGAGGATTACGTAAGTGTTATATAATAGACCTTGATGGTGATGACGTCCATTAAGTGGAACCAGAGGGCGCGTTGCTAGGCCGACATGACAAACGGACGTTGACCAGAGGGCGTGTTTCTAAAGCCACGAAGTAGCACCAGAGGGCGCGTTGCTAGGCCGACATGACAAACGGACGTTGACCAGAGGGCGTGTTTCTAAAGCCACGAAGTAGCACCAGAGGGCGCGTTACTATGCCATCATGATAATCTCATCGAAGGGTGTCTCAAAGTGTCTCAACAAGTTATCATTGTCTAGATTTATAAGTAAAGCATTGAATACAATTTACAAAGGATGGCATTCAGCAGAGCTGCATATAGGTCTCAACTTATGTTTTTGTTTTCATTTATATATATATAAATGAAGTGTTTCTATAGGCGGACATGATTATTATTACAAGGTTTATGAGAGGATGGTCTTACTAGACATATTGAGTGTATCTTACAAAGACAGGTGATGTTACTATACTTCTATAGGACTGCATACAGATTTCAACTTGTCTCAAGTTGTGTTTATAGTTTTCATGTGGGAATGTGGTAAGTCTTCAGATTTACAATGCTAAGATCAGGGGTTCGATTCCTTTCGGTGAACACAGCAGATAGCCCGATGTGCCTTTGCTAAAAGAAAACACACACACACTTCATTTATATATTACATATGTTTTACAAAGACGAATGGTGTTACTAGGTGGATTGTGTTACAAAGGTTCTATTGTCGGATGGTCTTACTAGGCATATTACATGAGTCTTAGAAAGATGGACGGTGTCCTGTACTTCCATAGGAGAGTATACAGATTTCAATTTATCTAATACTATGTTTATAGTTTTCATTTATATATTACCTGTGTTTCTAGAGGAGAGTAACGTTACTAATATATTTATTTCACTGCTTAAAAGTTTTCATTATATCTAATGTTTTATAATTATTTATCGAGAAAGCCGGTTGTGTTTTTATTATTTAATGTACTTATTATAGTTTTAATTTCTATGTTTAATCATACTTTTTGCATTTTCTGACGCTTTATATGTAAAACACTTTCACTTGTATAATTAGTATATATAACATCATGAAAAGGATGATTATTTAAATATCTTTCTTAGCTTTAAGCTAACTGCTAAATTTTAAAGGATTACTACTAGAACATCTTACCTTCTGTATTTATCTTGAACATATGGGTGTTCTAATTATGATTATTATCGTTGAACATAAATGATAGGAAGTTCAACACCAAACTGTGGAACACTTCACTCCTATTGGATCTTTTACTAAAAAAGAGAGGGGCTGTTAGAATTCAAAGTTCAGTATGGCAGATAATTTTACAAGTAATTGCAAAAAGTGTAGTAGAATGTTAATAGACAAAAATAGGATAAATTAAACTCAATTGTGATTCAATAGTTATGTACATTGCTATATGTTAATTCTTGCCTGTACTATTATGTAGAGATGATACAAATGCCATCCCTACTATCTTGTTTGCATTGTGTTTCAAGGATCCATATTAGCCATCACCATATTTACTTCCTTTTTTGAAAAGTTCAATATGGCAGTTAATTTTATGAAAACAATTGAAATATGTTGTCGCTATTTATGGTTGGTTATACATTCATAACTACAATATAATTATCATACTTAATATTGTTGAAACTCTACATAATCATACATTTTCGAAATAAATTCAAAACAGTAGATTGTAAATTTAATGTTCACCATACATTAGCTTAACTAGAACTTTTGTATATCACTAAATTTTAAAGTCCGTAAACATAGCTTACTGGTTCTTTCACTATACATAGTGATACAAAACAATGAATGTGTATTCATTATATTATATTTCTCAAAATTTCACGGGACATGTACGTTTCTTAATATACATCAACAGCGTAAACAAAGTTTGGCTCGCTAAAAAAGATATATAAATCTTTAAAAATCAGACAATAATTAATAGTGATGTTTATTGTAAATATAAAAAGCGAACAACTTTTCATCAGTATAGGTAATATGTGCAATCATAGCTTTCTCTCTCTCTCAAGATGTGATGGTCCTGAAAAGATCCTTAAATTTCAAGTGTTTAAACAAAATCGCTTCCTTCAAAAGAAGAATAGCCTTCACTATCTTCAGTACCAATCTTCATTTGAAATATATGATGACTATCTTTTATAATAACAATGGCCCAATGAAGTAGTAATTGTGGAATATTTGAATGTTCAATCATATGATTGCGTAAATTAAACAAAACAAATAGGACACTCACCAAAATGATTTGTATGGAGATGATTGTACATTTTGAAAAATTCACCTCAAAGTACACACTATAGCTGTAAGTAGGTTTATACATTCATTTTACACACTTGTATACATAATTCAAAACAAAGGAACTCTCTTCGAAGTGGCGCCAAAAGGTAAAACCCTGTAACCAATGCTTTCACCTTTGTTCATTAGTCACATGACCACTACGTGACAAACAATCAGCTCTCTGTCATGTAAAGAAATCAAGAAGTAATATATTTCATCTGATATATCATAACACAGAACACTGACTGTAAAAATTAGAATATTCTCATATAGATATTGAGAATATTGTTGGTCAGAGCTCGTTGGGTCGGCTGGAAAAGTAATACCTAAGAAAACCTAGTCAAAGGCTTACTTTTATCACCAGTTCTTTGTAACCTCTATATAACGTTTCTGAGCTAACACCTTAAAATAAACACTCTAAATTCCAGGATTTGATTGAGATATGTTAAAAATACATTTGTAATATGGACACATATTTCAGAAGTAATTCTAAATTTCATGAAGTACGTGAACAGACAACATCCAATGATACAATTGACGTTAGAAATGAAAGATTTTAAGTTACAATCAGAATTAACTTTTTTAAATATGTAGCCAGAGACAGAGGCTATGATCATGAAATCATTAATATGTTATACATAAACATAGCAATAGATTAAAAATGGCATCATATAAAATGTTACAGGGAAAGTATAAAGTTGATAACATAAGAGTTTGCTTTCCATATGTCTAAAGTTTGTCAACAGTAATAGGCAACATATTTGAAAAAATATAAATTGTAGTGTAACATTTGCTCGGCGTTTTAAGTTAAATATATTTCTCACGGGTATAAAAGATAAAATAGAAGAAGTTGATAAATGTGAGATTTATAAAATTCCTTGTGTCTGTGGTCGAGGTTACATTGGCCAAACGTGCAGAAGTTTAGAACCAAGGAACATAAAAATGCAGTAAAAAAATATAAAGTAAATGAATCGGCCTTAGCAGAACATGTGGCAAGCACATCTCATATTATAGGTTGGAATAATGTTAAAGTAATAAATCAGATGAAATTATAATGTGAATTAAATATTAGGGAACCACAGATATTTAAAAAACAAATATAATGTGCTGAACAGAGAGGTTGGTCCAGGTTTAGAAGAAGTGAAGTACTGGGCATATATTTTATAAGTCTAGATGGCGCCAGAGGTCTGTAAATATATGTAGTTATGTAAGTCTTAATCACATTTCAACTTTTACTCCTGAGAATGGTAGTGCAGAACACCGAAACATGTAGAATCTTTGTAGGATTAGTACTTAGTTGTAATAAATTTTATTGTGTATATGACTATGATAGGAATAGGTTCACAGGTGGTGGCAGGGAATTAAGTTGACGAATGTAACGCTCAGGTTCTTCATAATGATTGTTGCCACGTAATCGTATTGGATCACCTAAGTTGAATTATTACTTAGTTACTATTTTTTACTAGTTACCAATTATTAACTGGTTTACATCCTATGTTTCGACTGCTAATCTTCTGCCATTTTTAGTTCCCGGAAGTCCTAAGAAGGATGGTGTTTGTGGTGGTAATGGTCGGAATTAAATTCTGGGTCTTAAATTCTATAAGTGTGTTATAATTTAGATTGTTGTTTGTTTGTTTTTGTTGTTTTTTTCTCAGATTATTGCATTTCATTATATGGTATTCTTCTCTGACTTGATGGGTTATTGCAAATAGATCGTTATTACAATGTCTTGTAAATCTATTCAAGAACATAATATTCAGTGTTATTTTTTATATACTAAAAGGAAATTTCATGAATATATTTAAATTCATTAGCTGTTTTATAGCGCAATGGGCTATTTGCGTTCTGCGTGGAATTGAACTCCAGATTTTAGTAGTGTAAATCTGGAAACTGCTTCTGACCCACCAGGAGACTTTAGATTTAAGAGATTAACAGGATGGAAGCAATTAAATCAAATGAGTTCTTATTAATATCAAGATTTTCTGATCAATTACTTTGCACATCAGTAGATACTGCAATGGGGGTAACTAGTAAGAAGAATGATAAGGAGTTAAACTACATTAGTTTAATTATGAAAACCAATGAAATAATTTATGGTAATTCGTAATGATGAACTACTCAGTAGACACTAAGCTGTCTCAAAAAGTATTAAAAACTCCAGACAATCATTCAAGAATAATTCTATATTTATTTGCTTAAATGCTATTCGCAACGTTTCTAATGCAAACGATTTAAAATTAAACAGTAATTGAGAATAATTCATAAATTCTTGAAAAATGTTCCTGTTGTCAACAACAAATGATATTAACATGTGGGAGTTAGGGGCATTAACTACATATTTTAATTAGCATCCCTTATTGCAATAAAATCTAATCATTTGTAACAGATATCTGTTCTATATAAGCTGATAAAAACGTAGCATTGTATGGTAATGAATTTTAAGGAATGCAATATCCGGTACACAGACAAACAAAGTAAATAATTCGTTTGAATACGAAGTGATCGTGGATGGTATATATATATATATATATATGTATCAAAAATGTCTTCATAAAACTATTAACATGCTCGATTGCTAACAAGAACGCAGTCTAGAATTTGATTTTATACCATGCAGTAAAATACTAAGATACGAGTTTTGAAACTGTCAATGTAAGTTACAAAGTATTTAATCAGTTTTTGTTTATTGTTTTGGACTAAGGTGAATAAACACACACAAATATATATATATATATATAATATCATCATATTCTATTTTGTTATTTCTAAATGTGCCGTAATAATTTGTTCATCTTTGTGTAGATTAGTTTCATTTGTTTGTTTTTAATTTCCTTTTACTATTTTATATTTTCCCCACTTTTATACACTAATTTTTTGTTGACTTAAATCTTTATATGCTATGTTGCTGGTAGTAACTTTTAGACCATAAAATGTAAACATGATAAAGAAATACGTGTCATGAAGGCAAGTGGATGTCGTCACTTTAGATTTATTTTTTATTGTAAAGTGGTTAGCATCCATACTAACCTTCACTATATTATTTCCTGGTTTTTATAGAAATTTAACAGTTGAGTAACATTATCACAGCTCTATCTCTAGGTCTTTCTAGGAGATTTATTTATCTCTTTTTCTTTACAGACATGTTTTAAAAACAATAGCTCTTTTATAATTAGTTGAAGGTTAATTATAAAAAAGCGAGTGATGAAGGATAATTATAAAGAAGGCTAATTATAAAAAGCGAGTAATGAAGGATAATTATAAAGAAGGCTAATTATAATTAACTGCGTATAATGAAGGGTATTTATAAACAAATGCGTGCAATGAAGGTTAATTATAAAGAAATGCGTGCAATGAAGGTTAATTATAAAGAGATGTATACAATGAAGGCTAACTATAAACAAATGCGTGCAATGAAGGTTAATTATGAAAGAAATGTATACAGTGAAGGCTAACTATAAACAAATGCGAGTAATGAAGAGCAATTAAGACCAAGTTAAGTGCGCATTCATCTCATCGCAATTCTACATTTATCCTAAACTTTATATGGTGGTAGATGTGATATATTGGATGATTTCTTAAATTAAATCATCGCATAAGTAATGCATCCTTTTATTAAATGTAAGTAACTGGAATCTTTGAATATAGTACATTGCTTAAAATACAAGTAAAATATACACTGTTTCTCAACAATATTCTATCGTTGAGAAGACAACAGCTGGTGTTCAATAGTGGATTTGTTTGTTTCAGAATTTCCGTTTAAGTAATCTTTCATTTAAACATCCAGTTGTTGTAGTGAGATTTTATGCATCAGTAATTTCATGCTAAAGATTAATTAAAACTTATACTGAAACTGTCCTCTAACAAATAACACTATTGAAAATACTCTTGATTTAACCTAAATAAGTGTTACGTAATTCCATAGGAGGCTGAGAAGGTAGTGATGGAGGAGGTCCAGTGAACTTCACCAAGTTAATAGTTCTAAGATGACGAAATACAGTTTCAGCAGATAAAATATTTGTCATTCTATGTTGACATTATTTGGACTCCAAAATAGAATAAAAAATATTAAGATAAACTGATTTTACATCATCTATGAAATACCTTGTTATTGCAAAGAGTCCTACATAGTACATTGGAGAAACAGGGCGACAGTTTCGTATAAGAAAGTATAAGATCCATAAAAATACAAAACTCCGTCATCGCAGAATACGCTTTTGTATAAGGACATATAAGAAAATTACAAGCTCATAGAGACTGACAAGTTTCAGAAAACCGAAATAATTAAGGAAATTTTTATTAAAATGAGATACAGGTTGAAGATTAGCATTATATGGCTATCACGAACTACCATGCAAGGATACACACACACACAGCTATGACTTAAACCAAAACCACAATCTCTTAATCAACCAATGAAGTTTCAGTATCACCAAACAATCACACCCTACATCAACAATTTCATCAAAAACTTATTAACCAAGTAAAATAAATTCTTATTTTGACCTAAAAAACTTCAGAAATGTCGTCACTTTAGATTTATTTTTTATTGTAAGGTGGTTAGCATCCATACTAACCTTCACTATATTATTCCCTGGTTTTTATAGAAATGTAACAGTTGAGTAACATTATCACAGCTCTATCTCTAGGTCTTTCTAGGAGATTTATTTATCTCTTTTTCTTTACAGGCATGTTTTAAAAACAATAGCTCTTGATTTTTCTAGTGATTTTTTTTAGGGAATGGATACTTATGTGTATTTTCCATGAATTAACTTCACTAAGGAAGGTGTTCCCCTTTTCACAAACACATCTCACTTCTTTATACAGAATTGGAGTTAGTTTGTTTTTGCTCCAAGCTACACGATAGATATATCTCAGTTTTTTGCAGAAGATGAATAACCTTTTGCATATTTGCCACAGATATAAGTTTTAATTTTCTAAAAACAATATCTGTTATGCTTTTCTTTGTTTTGCATTACTGTCTCAGATCTTTATATGGAACTTATCTTTCTGTATAATATACGAGCGCGGGTTAGCTCTGTGGTAGAACCCTGAATTTCGAAGCTGATGAGTCAAGATCGAAACTGTGCAATACCACAAAATATTCACCACACTTAAACTGTGGGTGTGTTATAAGAGTTACAGTCAATACCATATGGTGGATTGCGAGTGGTAGGAGGCTTCTGACTGGTCTTCCTTCTTCTGGTCAGTAGTTCAATATTAGGGACATGATGACCCGATACTGTGGGTCGAAACGTTGTAATAATTAAAATCAGAAGTTGCCTAATGTAAATATTGCTGTATTTTTGGATTAGTTATTCAATTCAGTAGGCTCCTCACTCAGTATTAATGCAAAACATGATTAAATTGATAGAATAAATATACATAGATGGTCAGAATAGCAGTGGTAAAACTATATTATTTCGAAATGCAACGTATCTCACGTTGGGCATGGTAGTAATATTTCAAGCCGTAAGATAATACTTACTCGTTATAAAAGTCAAACAACTCTTAGACAATAGTAATACTGTTCAGGTCGTAACAAAGTACTTTTATTCTGTATACTCGCCGCTGTATATACAGTTTTTATGTTTTTGCCAAGGTTTCATACATGTTGTTTTGCTTTATCGATTCAACAAAATAAAGAAAACGTGTTTCTTTTCCAAGATTGAGAAATATGGCTTCACCGTGTCATTACTTACACTGACTTCTAACACCATACAGCAGTCGAGAAAAGAAGGTCAAAAGAACAAGACGCATTGTGCACCATCCGTGTTCGCCTACGTGATTAATTACTGTTCCTCGGAAAGAAGGCAAGCAAGGAAGCCTCTGTAGTCTATTTAAATAATGCGTTCACATCTTTAAGCATAACACCTACTTATTTATCTACAACGCACAAAAATAGTGGAAGTCGATTCTCATTGTTAATTCAACCTAAGGCCAGATAGAACACTAAATGCACTTCCAGCTGAAGGTTCTTTGTGCTATAGCAAGTTCGTAGGTGCCAGGTTGATATTTTTACGTTAATATCCAGAATGTATGCTTTCAGTTTAAAAAAAAAAATCAGTCAAAATACATTATTACTGAATATTGTTCAAAACTATAGTGAATATATAAAATATTTTAACATAAACGTGCATCTTGACAATAGCTCCATAGCGTAGTTTCCATTGAAAAAAACTCAGTCGTAAGTTTTCGTGTCCATAATCTAGCTAGTTGACGAAGATGACGCCCATTTCAACAGTCTTATTGCACAGGAGTTATGTCTTCATATGGAATAGCATGAATGCTCGTTTCATTCTCCATATCCTTAAGGTATGCTATAAGGTATATAACCATACCCTGTTGGCCTCATTTCCGTACAAAACCAGTATTTCTGTAAGGTACAAATGGTTCAGAACATTGGTTTGATAGTAAATAGAGTTCACCTTGACCTTTGTATCCACTCTACTGACCCTTAACTTGCCACTTGCGCGGTAGACAGCTATTATCATGATTCCCTTTGAAAAAGTTACGGTAACGTACCGTGTACCACATGTTTGGAAACTTTTTCACCCATTGGCACGAGACTTATTACAGTTATCAAGCTACATGTACGCTTCTTTGATTGTCAGCTTACTGCTATTTATCCTCTGCTAGGTACAATTCATAGAATTTACTAATTGTGGAAGTAACTTGTGTACACGTGACTTGTGTCGCTTTTCGAAACAGGGGTTCTTTTTATTCTGTTGCGTAATGTTGCCTAGAATATATGGACGGTTGGTCTCACTGACTTTTGTGTTCATGGATCTATTACAAGATGGCATACTTCGCTTATTACGGCTGGGTACGACTTGTTGCAGGCCCGTTCTGGATGGTGTCTTTGTCCCAAAGTTGATCCATATTCCATTGTTTTCCAATGCTGTTAAGTCAAGGGATATTACTCTCTTGGAAATTTTAAATCTCCATTTGAACACATTTTTATGATCTGAGTTTACGAATATTTTGTTTTAGAAAGGAATGTTACACAAAACTTCCAAAAGCTATCAATTTTCATTAGCATTACACTACTTGTGAAACAACAAACAATGGCAAAATGTAGCACTTTCAAAAGCATGCCACTCCACAGTTACTTGATATCGACTGTAGTTGTCTCGTAACATACTGATTTGCTAATTCAAAAAACGAGATGACTGAGATGAGGTTTCTATTAGTTACGTGTGTATTGTTTGAAATGTAAAGTCGTAATTAAACATTTGCATATAGATTTCCTTCTTTTTACACTCAAGTCTACTAAAAATTACAAATATCCATGTATTGAAAATATATCACTTACTAAGATTACGCACCTCATATCTGGTGAGTGAGTGTTCCTAGGAGCATTGATTCACTATACGTTATCATGTTTCACGCTATATCATCCATTTAATTTCATTCTGCACGTGATCTACATAAAATTCTTTGGGGATATACTCTGGATGAGAAAAGAGAGACCTTGAAGTGAGGTGAACTAACGCTACCAAGTGCTAAACTTTGTGTTATATTAAGCTTCCACTTACAGCTGTAAATAAGACATTTTCTGATGCTTATGAGTGACCGTTATGGTCTAACACTGTCTCCCACTAATGTTGTTAGATTTTGACTGTAATTTAATTGATCACTTAATATTCCTTTGTGTGTGTGTGTGTGTGTGTGTGTTTGCCACAGTAACACTCAGTTAAATGTGTGTAAAATGTTTCGATTGTATAAAAGGACAACATTTAATATGTTTCGCTTCTGGGCACTCCAAGTGTTCACATAAAAAATATTAGAGGCTAAAGTAACTTTTCCAATCATAAGTTCATTGATTTCTAAAGTATGCATAGGGTACCTAATCATACAACTGTTTACAACAGTTTCACTTATGGAATATACCAAATATGAATTCTGTTCTGATTTTTGAATTGTAACGAATTTGTTATTATATATTTATTTTAATATCAACATTTGTTTAGATTAAATTTATATTTAGAAACATACATAGCTTATACTGTTAAATATTTATTGCAAAACTCCCGCCTATTCTCTAAAGTTGTAGCAGATTCTCGAGAGTAAGAGTCAACAATATATGTGTGTACGTAAACACTTAAATTCTATCGCTACATAATTTGAATTTTCTAGAAAACCTTCCCATGGCTATAAATATAACCAATGGCCCGCGCCAGAGAGAGCATCTATTATTATTTCGCTATAATCAGTGTGTTATAAAACTTAGGAAGCT